>NW_004444074.1:3444555-3461859 GCF_000243295.1 Trichechus manatus latirostris
ATCCATGAACTAAGCAGCCTTCTGCTGGTCAGCAGAAAGTTGCTCATAGGGCATTGTCCATGTAGTAATGGGCTCTGGCAGGTAGTTGCAAGGTAGGACCTATGGGAAAAGAAGCCTCCTGCTCATGGATACGGTGGGTGCCTCCCTGCATTCTCCCAGTAGCTTGTTCTTGTATGAACCATTTCAATTTTATTATGGAACTGTATGAGGCACCGCCTTCCGTATTAGAGTGTTTCTCTGACATTACCGGTATTTCAGGTCTCATGATGATTTTATGTCTTTCTGTCATTGAGGCAATCTTAATTAACAATAGCAGGCAAGTAATTGCCTTTCAAATGGTGTGTATCATGCTGCAGCATCTGGAAACTTTCCTAGTGCTGAATCCAAGCAGTTGCCATAGGGCAGTGTTCTCAGGTTTTCGCCATAAGCTCCAGATTGCATATGCACGTGTAGCAGACACCTCCAAAGTCATGACTGAATGTGGACCATAAGGGCCTAAAAGCAGGGAGAGTGAGACCATTTTCTGTAATTCAGACATAGCCTACTGTTGCTCTGGCCTCCATTAGAATGCAGTTTTCTTCCAAGTGGTTTTATGGATGGGAGCCAGCAATATTCCCAGATGTGGACTATGCGTTCTCCAAAATCCAAATAGACCAACCAAACATTGGGCCACCGGGTTAGTACTGGCGGTAGATAGATAGCAACTTAATCTTGGTTACCTGTGGAATGTCACAGGTGGCTCCTGCCCAAGTTATTTCCAAGAATTTCACCATTTGAGCAGGACCCTGGATTTTTGCTGGATTTATTAACCAGCCTCTGTTGGTCATGTGGGCCACCATTGTATTCAAATCAGCCCTAGCCTGTTCTTCAGTGTATGAAAATTAACATAATATCATCAATGTAATGTATCATTACACTTGAGATCTGCACCAAGTCTAAGTCTTCTTTAACCAAACTATGACAGTAAGCCAGGGGATTCAGGTAACCCTGTGGCAATACCAGGGCTTCAAACCAGTTTGTTCCAGTTCGAACCCCGGCCGAGAATTTGCATTTTCACCCCAGATATAATGAATCAGAATCTACAGTTTAACAAGATCCCCAGGTGATTCTCATGTATAATAAATTTTAAGAAACTCTGCTCCACTAGTGGTTCTCAGAATTGGCCCCTAACCAGTAGCATTAGCATCAGCATCACCTCGAAACTTGTTAGAAATGCAAATTCTCAGCAGGGGTTCTATCGGGAGCTAAACGGTTCAAAGCCCTGGGCAATACAGTGAAAGTAAATTGGGATCCTTCCCATGTGAAAACAAACTTCGGCTGGCTCTTTTCCAAGACTGTGAATGAGAAAAAGGTATTTTCAAGATCATTCACTAAGTATCAGTCTCCTTTAGCCTGCTGTATTTTCTGCACCACTGATACCATGTCTGGAACAGCTGAAGTCACAGCGAGTATTGTTTTATTTAATCCTCAGTAGTCTACTGTCGGCCTCCATGAGCCATCTGCCTTTTTCATGGGCCATACAGGGTTGTTATACAGAGAATTTGTTGGCTCCAACACTCCAGCCTTTAGCATGTCTTTAATCAAAGCAGCAATACCCTTTTGACCACTGGGTATCCTATACTTTTTTTCAAATTAGCAACCTGAGTTGGTTTGGGCAATTCTAATGGTTCCCATTTAGCATGTCCAATCAATACTGGCCTAAGTGCAGTTTTACAATATCAGGTAGAGGGAGTATTCCCCATTTAGACATAATATCTATACCAATAATACATTCAGGTAAGGGAGATGCAACTACTTCATACAAAATCTGTTTAAATTTTCCAATTCTCGTCCAAACTTTCACCTTAGTTCCATCAACCACTGCATCCCCATATCCCCCAGTCTAACCTTAGACCCCTTCAATATTTTATTGACAAGTTTTGGGATTACAGTACATTGGGCTCCTGTACCCAGGAGCCCCAAGAACATCTCTTCTCCACCCCCAGGCCATTTCACCCACACATGCGCATTTAGCCTCAGGTCCCCTGCTGGGGGCTGGAGAAGAAGACCCTGTCCCCCTCATCAATCCTTTTCTTGATCAACTAGCTGAGCCTCTACTTCAAATGGTCCCAGGTGGGACTTCCCATCATTAAATTCCTCCCAACTAGGGTGAATAGAACGGATTTCTTTAGGCCTCTTCAACGTTGGGAGACCAGCAGGAGTTTCCATTGGTCTGTCCAGCCTCCTGTCATGCTGCATTAGAACCTTTGTCTCAACTCCATCAATGTCTATATTCATCCCATTTCTTAGTAATCATTTAAAAATCTCCGTCCTGCTGAGGTAAGTTCTTCCCCCATTGCCTCTTCTCATTCTCCTATGAATCACCCTTATGTTTTTTGCATCTATAAGGCGCCTGTGAAGAAGCAGTGCCAACAGATCCAACAAAGCTTCTCTGATTGTTGCTTTGTTTCACAGTAGCAAGGTTACAATGGGGTGCCTACATAGAAGGAGCTCCCTTGATTACTATATATCTACCATGACCTGTGTAAGGGGCATACTCAGTTGGATGAATATCCTGATCACCATAAAGCCATTCCAGCATGACTTGCACATCAGCTGCTTCCTCTGGAATGTTCCACCGGGAATTTAGAGGGGAAGAGGTGCAATTTCCCTTCTAAGGGTAAACAAATCTCACTGCAAATTTTATCCAGTCCACCAGGCTGGCCGTCCCCTCCCGGTTAATCTGCTGTGTAACTGGATCTTATATCATCATTCGTGACTGTTCCACATTGAGTTGTGGGTCTCGCATCAACCCAAACAGACTCTTCCATTCTGCAGCACTCAAACTAAAGACACTGCCCCTAAATTAGTTGCTCTCACAATCCATTTTAGTAACAGTTCCTCGGGAAGCTGACCATACCGATCTACAAATTGAAGCAACTCCTTTACACTATACCCCTGGTTTCTATAGTTTCTTAGTTTTGCCCGTTCCCCTTCCAGACTCCCTTCTTGGTGGCCAGCATAGGGGTACTTCCTGTTGTTCCCACATGATTTTTCCTTTTTGGGTCTGCCCTGAGACTAGCGGTGGTAGCTCCCACCGGACAGGATCTGGGCTTGGTTTAGTGCTACAATCTGCCCCTACATTCTTTTTCCCTGCCATTGCAGCTATTACTGATAACAGTAACCAAGGCATTACGTGTCTCACCCTTTTCTTATCACTCTGTATTTCCTTATGCATCCAACTAGCCAATTCCTCAGGAGTTAGATCCACCACGCCTACTTCCCATGAATAGCTTTTGCCTTGGGTAACTGATTGCAACATACAGCTGCTTTGCTCCATGGGCGTTTTTTATCCCATCTGGAAACCAAAGGTTTCTCATTTTCCCGTTTATCCCCCTTTTCCCCAAAACTCATATTCTAGTATGTCTGGGCCACCGCAGCGAGTCCCACCATTCTGACACCAACCAAATGAATAATTTCTTTTGTAAGGATCAGCACAAAGCTGGTTCCTGTGAGGCAGAGTTTAAAGATGCCCCAAATGCCCATCTTTTCCAAACTGCTCTACCACTCCGTCATCTCTAACTTCAGCTATTCCCCCTCGCCTACCCTCTCCTACCCTCAATCCTCCTCTTCCTATCTTTGAGTTCGGTAATTTGCTGCAGCATCTCACAGAACTCACTAACCGTACTTCCAGTTAAGTGGTTTATTAGGGAAGTAACGGTACAACTCGAGATGGAGAACAATTCAGAAGTAACAGGGAACAACTCAGGATACAGTTCTTGATCAGGACAGCTTCTTCTCGCCCTTTGCTGCTGGGCCCTGCTCGGGGCCTTCTTAGGCAAGTGTTACGGCTCTTAGCTCCATAAGTCAGCAAGCCCCACTGCAGCCATCTCACACGTTCTCCTGGTTCCCGCCATCTTGCACCACTATCGCTCTTGCTACTGCTACACCACCATCTCTGGCTGTCTTCCCTGTTACAGCTCCTCCCTCTCCGTGTCTCCGATTAAGCCTAGAGAGACAGCAAAACTGAGCAATCCCCTCATTAGGGTTCCATACACCTTAGTTGCATAGCCCCACCCACACAAGTGTTCCATGTACCTTATTTGCATTAACAGCAAGCTGTCCAATCCCTTTGGTGGGCCACAAGCACCTTATTTGCATAGTCTCATCCAATCACTGTGTGGGAGCCACAAAGACTATGGCTAGAAAGGCCACATTAAGTAATTCACTGCACGACACCTTCCTTAAATTAAATTCAGTGATAAAATAACCCATCTACATGCAAATTCAAAAAATTAATACAATGCTCTGTCTGCAATTTAAATGGAAAAATAAAACGAACGTAATAAACAGTGTTTTAATATGTAAATGCTTGAGCATGAGGTAGTAAGATACTTGCACAGACTGACCAGGAATAAGGTTGGATTAAGAAGTTAGACAAAGTTTGCCAGTGGCTGAGGAGAGGGAGGATGGAGAGTTATTGCTTAATGGGCAGAGTTTCTATTTGGGGTGATGAAAAAGTTTTGGAAACAGATAGTGGTGATGGTTGCACAACATTGGGAATGTAATGAATACCACTGAACTGTACACTTAAAAATGGCTGAAATGAAAAATTTTGTTATATATCTTTTACCACAATAATTTTTTTACAGTTAGACAATACTCAATACCAAGTTGAACCATAAGAAACTGCCAACATGGAATCAATTTTGAGCTACAAAAATGTCAATTTCACATGAATCAACCTAAGATTTGGCATTCAATATATAAGCAAAGTAAATCTATTTATGTATATATATACACACACACACAATGGAGCCCTGGTGGCACAGTGGTTAAGAGATTAGTTGCTAACCAAAAGGTCAGCAGTTCAAATCCACCAGCTGCTCCTTGGAAACCCTATGGGGCAGTTCTACTCTGTCCTGTAGGGTGGCTATGGGTTGAAATCGACTCAACAGCAAATTAGTTTTTATACACATAATATATATCCATATACATTCACATATATACGTATATGGAGTCTCTGGATGGTGCAAACAGTTAACACACTCAGGTGCTAACCAAAAGGATAAAAGTTCAAGTCTACCAGAGACACCACAGAAGAAGGGCCTGGCCATCTCGTTCCAAAAAAAATCAGCCTTTGAAAACCACACAGATCACAGTTCTACCGACACACATAGGGTCACCATGAGTCAGAATCCATTTGATGGCAACTGGAATATTTACGTATACACACACACATATAATATACATATACCATCATCATCACCGTGAATCAACAGCTACAAATGCACACAGATATAGATGGGTTGGCGGCTCAAATATCATAAGCAGCATCACGGTCCAGGTTGCGATTCTTCCAAAATGAAGAGCCACTCTTGTTAAAATTGCAAACAACGAAGTACAATCTTTCTCTTTTTACCTAGTAGTTGCACTTCTGGAAATTTCCGTTCATATTTTTGAAATGCAAAAATAAAACTCTGCATTTGTATATAAAACAGCATGAGGTTCCAAACTCAGATCATTATAAGCAGGATTTTTTCCCTACTTGAATTTCTCACAGGACACTTGAAAGGCAGGAGATGACAGGAAGTCTGTTGCATAAGACTCTCCCACATGCTATAGGACATGTAGCATCCCTGCCCCTTGCCCTCTACATGGAAGTAGTGTACCCACAAATCATTATGACAAACAAAACAATCCCCCCACAATTCCAAAATGACTGCTACAGGGGTGGTACTGTCCCCATTGAGAACTGCTGATCTAGTAACCTGTGCTTGAATACTTGCAGTAATAAGAAACTTAATACCCCCACTATCTCATTAACTCACCTGTCAGGAAGTCATGGTTCTATCATATACATCTGGCAGATGCATACATTGTTCAACTCTTCTTCCATTCATTTAAACATTTTGAGAGCCTTGACCCAGTAAGTCTACTTCTAAGAAGAATCCTAAGAAATCCACTTCTAAGAATTTATGGACGCAAACAATCCAAATAGCCATTAAACTCTTTGTGCACAGAAAGCATTATATATAATGGTGGAACTAATGGCATACTCAATGACAGAGAAATAGTTAAGTAAATTATGGTACAGCCTCTCTGTGGATTAAGAAGTAGCCATCAAAAATAAAATGTTAGCAGCTGTTATGGGGCATGGGTGCTTTTGTTTTTTGGGCTTTTTTTTTTTTTTTATTCCCCCTCTTTGCTTTTCTTAGTTTCTATAATGATTTACATTCCTGCAATAATCAGGGAAAATAAACTCCATGAAAAAGGAAAACAGAAAACCATGAAGTCTGTGGTTGGAATCCTTTCCTGTGGATGAAGACGCCGAGGAGAAGGGGCCCTGGTTAAGGGACCCTAGGGACAGCAGTTCACGTGGCCACCAGATCTCTCTGGCCACCTGCTGCCATTTGAGCCTGCGTCAGTGCTGCGAATCCCTGTGCCACTCTGGGCACTCCCAGGAGAAAGACATAGGGTCACACACAAGGCTCTAACTCTGGCCTGCAAAGTCACAGCTGAACCCATCCCAAGGAAGCTGCTCCCCAGACTTTTCCAGCATGTCTCATGCTCCAGGCCCCCTCTGGGCCCAGACACAGTTCTAGATGGATCATCTATTTTGTTCTTCTTGCCCCATGTTAAAGTGGGTTAGTGAAAAAAGGCAGGCTACAGAACAGCATACGTACTAGGACACTAGTATTATAAAAATGCATATGACTCTGTGTATGCGTGTGTTTAGGCAATCTGAAAGGGCACACACCAAAATGCTATGTTGCTATTGGTTTTCTGCAGGCAGACAGAAAGGTCACTGTCTTAGTTATCTAGTGCTGCTATAAGAGAAATACCACAAGTGGATGGCTCTAACAAACAGAAATTTATTCTCTGTCTAGGAGGCCAAAGTCCAAATTCAGGGTGCCAGCTCCAGGGGAAGGCTTTCTCTTCCTGTCAGTTCTGGAGGAAGGTACTTGTCATTAATCTTTCCCTAGTCTAGGAGCTTCTCAGCACAAGGACCCCAGGTCAAAAGGACGCACTCTGCTCTCAGCTCTGCTTTCTGGGTGATATGAGGGCTCTCTCCTCTCTGCTCTTTTCTTTTATATCTCAAAAGAGATTGACTCAAGACACAACCTGATCCCGCAGATTGCATCCTGCCTCATTAACATAACTACCTCGAATCCTGCCTCATTAACATCATAGAGGTTAGGATTTACAACACATAGGATAAATACATTGGATCACAAAATGGTAGATAATCACACAATACTGGGAATCATGGCCTAGCCAAGTTGACACACATTTTGGGGGGATACAATTCAATCCATAACAGTCACCTAGTTCAGTAGTTAGAAGCTCAGATGGAACTGGGCTCAAGTCCCAGCTCTGCTACTTATTAACATATATATATATATTTTAAAAAACAGTTGCCATCAAGTTGATTCTGACTCCTGGTAACCCCATGTGTGTCAGAGTAGAACTGTGCTCCATAGAGCTTACAATGGCTGATTTTTCAGAAGTAGATCACTAGGCCTTTCTTCTGAGGCGCCTCTGGGTGGACTCGAACCACCAACCTTTCGGTTAGCAGCTGAGTGTATTAACAGTTTGCACCACCCAAGGACTCTTATTAACATACAACACTGGGGAAATGAACCACTCTGAGGCTCAGTTTCTCTGTAAAGTGGGGAGGATAATAGCATCTACTTCACAGGAGTAAATTAAGAAACTGCATCTGAGGCATTTAGCACAATGCTTGGCACCCAAATAATGTCGGCTTACATTACTTTTCACTATTGTATTTGGAACAATACATTTTCCAGGGGGGAAACCCACATATACACCAAAGCTACAAAATGAGCCCAACGGCCCTGTTGGCTCCACCAGGATGGCTGAGCACAAGCCAAGCCACAGTCACCCCAGTGGCCTCGGGCAGTGGCAGTCCAACTGCCCCCTTCAACCTGGAGGCAACTGCACTGACTGGTCTGCAAAGGAAATCCCTGCAGGCAAGATATAGCCCAGGTTTTTCCCACACCTGTGCAAAAGATTCCACACTAGGAATCTGGAGGTCATTACAGTGAGTGAATTTAGTCAGTCATAGAAGGACAGATATTGTATAAGACCACTATTAGAAGAACTCAAGAAAAGGTTTAAACACAGAAGAAAACATTCTTTGATGGTTGTGAGGGTGGGGAGGGAGGGTGAGAGTTATTCACTAACTAGATAGTAGACGAGAATTATCTTAGGTGAAGGGAAGGAGAGCACACACTACAGGGGAAGTCAGCACAACTGGACTAAACCAAAGCTGAGAAGTTTCCTGAATACAATCAAACACTTCAAGGGACAGATTAGTAGGGGTGGGGGGTCTCGGGACCATGCTTTCAGGGGACATCTAGGTCATTTGGCATAACAAAGCTTATTAAGAAAATGTTCTGCATCCTACTTTGGTGAGTGGCATCTGGGGTCTTAAAAGCTTGCAAGTGGCCATCTAAGATGCATCAGTTGGCCCCAACCACCTGGAATAAAGGAGAACGAAGAACACCAAAGACACAAGGATAGTACTAGCCCAAGAGACAGAAAGGGCCACATAAACCAGAGACTTCATCAGCCTGAGACCAGAAGAACTAGATGGTGCCCAGCTACCACCACTGACCGCCCTGACAGGGAACATAACAGAGAGTTCCTGATGGAGCAGGAGAAAGGTGGGGTGCAGAACATAAATTCTGGTAAGAAGACCAGATTTCATGGTCTGACTCAGACTGGAGGAACCCCAGAAAGCATGGCCCCTGGATTCTCTATCAGCCCAGAACTAAAAAATTTCCAAGGCCAACTCTTCAGACAAAGATTGGACCAGACTGTGGGACATAAAATGATACTCATGAGTGTGCTTCTGAGCTCAAGTAGATACATGAGACTAAACGAGCAGCTTCTGTCCAGAGGTGAGATGAGAAGACAGAGAAGGTTAGGAGCTGGTTAAATGGACATGGGAAATCAGGGGAGGAAAGGAGTGTGCTGTCACAGTATACGGAAAGCAATTAGGGTCACATAACAATGTATGTATAAATTTTTGTATAAGAGACTAACTTGAAACGTAAACTTTCACTTATACTACAACAATAAATAACAACAACAAAAAAGACTGCGCTTATGCACACAGTATATTTGTTGAGAAAAAGAAATGAAAGGAATCAAAAGGCAGATAATTATTGTTGTTGCGGTTGGATGGCATTGAGTCGATTCTGACTCATAGCAACCCCCCGTGACAGAGTAGAACTGCCCCATAGGGTTTCTTGGCTGTCATCTTTACGGAAGCAGATTGCCAGGTCTAGCTCCCACAGAACTGCTGGACGGACTTGAACCGCCAACCTTTCAGTTAGCGACTGAGTGCTTAACCTTCACGCCCACGGCTCCTTAGGAAGATAATTGGAGGGTGTAAAACTAATCAGGAAGAAGATGATCAGCCAAGCAAGACTCACTGGAGAAGGCAGGGGACAGAAATCAAACGATGCAGGGTTTTATCATGTGTACCTGAGCAGGTCTTCTGAACTTGAACTACAAAATGTGCCTGCTCTTCCTGCAGAGAACTGCTCTCTGCTGTACCAGTTAACCCAACAATGGTAGCTGTCACTGCTCTGGATTATATTGGGGAAAACATTATTAAATATCTTCACATGAGGACAGAGACAAAAAACACATCAAATTGTATGGAATGTGTTTGCATTTCACTAGCATTCATTGATCTTTTACTTTGAATAAGTTGTTGTATCCTATTTCCAGGATTTTGAATTTTTAGGCATCGGATCAAGTAAATATTACACATCTATTTACTCAATTTCCTTTGTTTACAGTTTTCTTAAATGCTTTTTAGAATTATTACCTGAATTTCTCTAAACCCCCAAGCTTCCATATGTGTAAAAATTATTTATCATAATATTGATTTGGGAGCCCTGGTGGCTCAGTGGTAAAGTGTTCGGCTGCTAACCAAACAGTCGTCAGTTCAAATCCACCAGCCACTCTTTGGAAACCCTGCAGGACAGTTCCACTCTGTTGTATAGGGGTTCTTAAGAGTCGGAATCGATTTGAAGGCAATGGGAATATTCATTTGGGTTTAGTTCTTATGTCTTGGAGGTGAGGCTATCCAAAGCCCGAACACATGGAATTTTTATCCTTGTCAATGTTCTTTCCATGTCAGCATTAGGAGTTACTGACCGCCATGACTCCATCTCTCAGTCAGAAGTTGCTGCTTGGTATATGAATGAGGCTACTCCATACTTTCCTTTTTCATCTGACTCACTCTACTGTGAGTTCTGAGAAAACGTTCTTATCTGGTTACCATTTGTACTACTTAAAATAATCATCCATGTACTTAAAGCACAGATTCCAACCTGTATTGAGATGAACATTCCCTGGTTGTCCTTTGTCAAGTTTCCTCACTGCTAAAGTTTCCTGGTTTACATACACAAGCTTACTTTAAAGACATCATATGACTTATGGATCCATTTGCCAGCTGGAAATGTTGCTTCATTCCACTTATAATTCATAATCTTGAATTGAAAAGCCTATGTGAATATTAATATGTTGGCATGTTAAAACTAATCAAAAGTACATCCAAAGGATTAATGGACCACAACTACCACAGCCTCCTCTAGGCTGAGTCCAGCACTACTAGATGGTGCCTGGCTACCACCACTAACTGCTCTGACAATGATCACAATAGAGGGTCCTGGACAGAGCTTGAGAAAAATGTAGAACAAAAATATAACTCACAAAAAAAGACCAGACTTACTGTTCTGACAGAGGCTGGAGAAACGCCAAGAGTATGGCTCCTGGACACCCTTTTAGCTCAGTATGGAAGTCACTCCTCAGGTTCACCCTTCAGCCAAAGATTAGACAGGATCATAAAACAAAAGAGACTGAATGGGCACACCAGCCCAGGGCCAAGGACTACAAGGCAGGAGGGGACAGGAAAACCGGTAATGGGAAACTCAAGGTTGAGGAGGGAAGAGTGTCGACATGTTGTGGGGTTGGTAACCAATGTCACATAACAATATGTGTATTAATTGTTTAATGACAAACTAATTTGCTCTGTAAACCTTCATCTAAAGTACAATAAAGGAAAAAAAAGAAAACCAGGGCTGGACCCCAAGTTTCAGCACTAATTTTATAACTTCAATAAATCACTTTAGCTTTTTAAGCCCAAGCCCAATAAAGATGAAGGTTAAAAATGATATGTATTCTGTCTACCTTTTACGGAAGGAACTATTAAAGTGTGTGTTATAAAGTGAAAAAGTGAAAGAAAAAAAAAAACTTAATCAAAATGTACAATTACTGTTTAAGAATAATAGTTTTACCAAGAAGGATAGCTCAAGTCATATGCAAGTGCTTAGTTATGTAAGTGGACTGCTACATCTTGGCATAGTACTGACTGAGGATCGATCCTTCAAGGTAGTAAGGACTAGATAGGAACTGAAAGTTTCCTTTCCCCCCACCCCCCCACCCCATTTCTTACGTTTTCAGATTGTGTCTGGTATTATTTGTTAAAGAGTTTTCTTAAAAAGAAAAAAGATTTACAAGAAAAGGTTTTACAATGGTTCAGGAATGTTGTGCATTACAAATAGAAATTTGTTTTTAACACAGAAGTGAAATGTGGTTGACACTTGGCCACAGTAATGTTTGTATTATCCAGAAAAGTACTAGATGCAAACTGTATATGCAAATCTGAGATCTACTGCCAACTTTTAAAAATAAACCCAAAAGCTTCTTTAATCAAATGAAAAAATGAGAGCACTTTTAAGTTAACCTATAACTATATGAATATAAAAAAATCAGGAAAATATTCTAAATATTAATACCAGATAGCTCTGGATTATGTGATTATTGGGGGGAGGTCATTTTCTTTTTTTACATTTTTCTGTAATATCTGAATTTTTACAGTGAGTATGTATTGATGTCATCATCAGAAAAAAATCAGTAATACTATTTTTATTTTTTAAAAGTGATAAAGGAAAAAAAAGTTTTAATAAAATGAGAGTTGCTTACAGGCATGGGAGCGGGAACTGGCCAGACTGGCTGATTGGGAAATGGCCCATGCTGAGCCAGACAGCCACAGCTCCCTAAACAGTCCCCATGGAGAAGAAAGTCAGCCAGACTCATGAGTAACTCTGAAGTCAGAAGGTTCCAGAAAGAGCCAGGCCTGAGCACCAGGGGCTGCTGGTCCCAGGAGGAGGGCTCTCCATTGGACCCAAAGGCTACATGGCCCCAGTCCTTGGAGAAGCATCCAGTCTACCCAAGATGAAGTCAAAGAAATCACTAGTAAAATTACAACCCACTAGTAAAATTTCAGCCTCTCTAGAAATCAAAAGAATACACAACGAAACAATAAGTTATCATTCTTGAACTATCAAAAGAGTAAACAGTTTTAAAAAGTGAAAACACCCAATGCTGGTTAGGATGTGTTGAGACCATCACTTATCCACTGCTGGTGGAAATTATATTGCAAAAATGTATACCAACAGCATTAAGATATTCACAATTCCATTTCTAGAAATCTACTATAAGGAAAACAAACATAAAATTCTCTGTTATTAAAGATATTCATTGCAGTATGATCTATAGTTTTTAAAAGAAGGAAACAACCTGAATACAGCCTGTCTTATGTTGGATTCTCTAGGGAAGCAAAATCAGTGAAGCAGACATATAAATAGAGAGAGATTTATCTCAAGGAAATGGCTGACATGGTTGTAGAGGCTGGCAAGTCCCAAGTCCCTGGGTCAGGCGGCAGGCTGGAGGCTTCTCCTGACTCATCAAGCTGCAGGGGCTGACGAATCCAAGATCGGCAGGACAGACGGCAGGCCACTGGCTCACAGGCTGCGGAGGCCAACAAATCCCTAGACTGGCAGGTAAGTTGTTAGCTCAAGTCCCAAGAACCAGAGGTTCCAGAGCTAGAACCTTGCTGGAACATCCATTTATATACTGGTGGCAGTCGACATGCCCAGGAAAACTCCCTTTAAACTGATTGGCTGCTCATAGCAGATGTCATCATGGAGTTGATTACATCATTACATAACTGCCAAACTACATCATAACTGCCAAACCACTGAGAATCATGGCCCACCCAAGTTGACACACGACCTTAACCATCACACTGTCCAACAAGAGCTGGAATGATAAGTTTTGGTACAACCTCTCAGTGGAGCACTGTGTGACTGTTAAAAACAATGTTTATGGAACATTTGTAATAACACATACGGAAATGTTTATGTTATCATGTTAAATGATACAGTAGTATATAAATTGTAATATAGAGTACAATTTTAACTACATAAAAATTCACATAAAAAACTGGAAAGAATTGCTCTAGAATGTTAATAGCTCTCTGTGGATTTGGTGGGGCTAGGAATGGATGTTTTCCTTCATCTTTTAAAAAAATTTATTTTGAAATGATATCAGATTTACAGAAAAGTTATAAGAACAACACAAAGAATTGTCATAATTTTCTCATCCGGTTTTTCAAACTTTAATATTTTACCACATTTGCTCCATTGCATCTGTGCATACTCTGTCTTTACACATACCTTCTCTCTATATATATATACACACATATATTATACATATGATGATTTTATATACATATACACTATATAGATAATGATTTTATAAATATATATGTCATTATATGGTGATGCAGTGGTTAAGAGCTTGGCTGCTAACCAAAAGGTTGGCAATTCGAATCTACCAGTTGCTCATTGGAAACCCTATGGGGCAGTTCTACTCTGTCCTATAGGGTCACTGTGAGTCAGAATCTACTCAACGGCAACGGATTAGGTATTTTTTTTAATACATATATATGATCATTATTCTTTTTCCGAACCGTTTAAGAACAAGCTGCAGATATAATATCTCATTACTCCGAAATACTCCAGAGTATATTTCCTAAAAACAAGGACACTCTCCTACATAAGCTCCATATAACCCTCCAAATCAGGAAATTAACATTGACACAACATCACCATTCAATCCACAGACCCCATTCAAATTTCACCAACCGTCCCAGCAATGTCTTTTTCCTCTCTGGTCCAGGCTCCAATCTAGGAACACACATTGCTTTTAGTTGTCATGTCTCTCCTGACTCCTTCGAGCTGGAACAATTTCTCCCTCTTTCCTGTCTTTCATGTCCTCTCTTGACAGGTTGTTTTTGTTTGTCCTGCCCCACCCCCAATAGTATAGGCCTTTAACTTTATAGAATAACTGTCAACTTGGGGCCAACTGTTGTTTCCTTACGATGAAACTCAGGCCATGCATTCTTGGCAGGAATAGCACAGAAATGAAGCTAGTTCTTTCTCATCAGGAGACACGTGGTGTTGACCTGCCCCACTGCTGGTGGTGGTAACTTTGATCACCTGGTCAAGTTGTGTCTGCCAGGTTTTTCTACTAGAAAGTCACCATTTTTATTTTGTAATTGATAAGCATTTTCTGGGGTAATATTCCAGTGCTACGCCAACATCCCGTTCTTCAAACCTTCACTCACAAGTCCTAGCATTCATTGAACTCCAGCCTGAAACAACTACCACTATGATGGTTGCTGAATGGTGATTTTTCATATTTCCATCATTGCTTCTACATTTATCAGTTGGCAATCTATTGCAAAAAGAGCTTCCCCTTCTTTCCAATGTATTTCGTTTAATTGTATCAATACGGACTGATGGATTCCTATTTTATTTTCAATGGAATTTATCCATTACTACCATTATTTATTTTGTGCTCAAATTGCCCAGATTTGGTCAATAGGAGCCCCTCTGAGTTGACTCCTATACCCTTTTCAGGTCCTCATCATTCTTTGAGTATTTTCTTGCTTTCGAGTACAAGAAGATGTTCCAGGCTCCTCTTGTACTTTCCCTGCTCCATCTCTGGAAGCAGCCACTTCTCCAAGAAGCCCTGGTTCCTTTCAGTGGAGAATGGTATTTAGAAACCAAGCTTGTGTGTGCAGCATCACTACTAGGATGCTATTGCTTCTAGGCCCTCTCAGCAGACAGAGCTGGGAAATGCATGCACTTATACAAGTACATGTACAAACAATACACTACCTACAACTATATATATTTATAAATATACACATATAGACATATATTGAGTTCATGGTTTTAACATGTACGTATGTGCATAAATATACACATTTCAATGAATTCATACCTATCCAGCATCTCAGCGTTCTTCCTAGTCTTCTCCCTTTCCATGTTTGTAAATCACTTCTCTACCACGGAGAAACCTGGATCTCATTGTCTTCAATTTATTAACTTATTTGCTCAGCATCACCTGTCTCTGCCCAGCCCCTCCCTCACTGCATCCTCCTCAGCCACCAGGTGCACCAACACCTCTCTGAAGCCCCCTCAACATCATGCTTCCTTGACCACCAGGCACACCAAGGTCTCTGCAAAAGATCTGTATATATTGTGATTTTCTGCATTTTTCTTTTTATTTTAATGTAAAAACTATTTAGGATGTAACACCTGCATTCCTAAAGAGGATGTATACCATTGTCTCACATGGTAATCACATATTTCCCCTGCAGGCTTAGCAATTCTGTCAAGTATAGGGGTTCCTGGGTGGTACAAATGATTAACACATTTGGCTGCTAACCGAAAGCCTGGAGGTTCAAGTCCTCCCAGAGTCACCTCAGAAGAAGAGGCTTGGTGATTTACTTCTGAAAAATCTGCCATTGAAAACCCCACAGAGCACAGCTCTACTCTGACACACATGGGGTTGCCATGAGTCGGCGTCAACTCAACAGCAACCGTTTTTTTTTAGGGGGCTGGAATCCTACTCCTGTGGGCCTCCTCATCTCCTCTATGCTCCTTTCCACTCTTCCTCCCACCCAAAGCTGCAGCTTCCAGACCTGTCGCCCTTCCAAGGGACACTTCGGTCCCCCGGAGGCCACCAGGTCCCTCCTAGAGACCCCCAGACTTTACATGTCTCATCCCCACAAGGCCTTCTCCTTACCCACAAGAGCACCTTTTATCAGAAAGGGAGTCTCACAGCCCACTCCTCCTCCTTCTCATCCTCACAGAACCAGCACTGAAGAGACCAAACTCCTAACTCAAACCCAGTGAGAAAGAGTGTGGGAGAAAGCACGAAAGACACACAAGCCTATTTTGACAAAAGGAGCCTCTTTCCTAGAAGACCTGAATCTCAAGGTGGCACTTATGGATGAGCGGGAAGCCAGAGAGGGACAGCAGCAGCAAGAAGACAGATATGGCCAGTTCTGGGGTTGGGCGGCAGCATGAAGATCCCAGCTCTGCCACCTACAAGCTGGTAAGACCCTGGGCAAGTCTGCTAGCCTCCATGTGCCCAGGTTCTTCACCTCCAAGATGATGATGGTCAAAATAGAGTTCTTATGAAGATTAAGTGAGGTAATACCTCAGCCAGTATCTGGCACACGGGAAGTCCTTAACAAATATTAGAAATGTGATTGTAGAAATAATTGACCACTTCTAAAATTTACCATTGTCACCATTGCTGTTTTTTTTTTAACAGTGGTAAATATACATGTAACAAAACATTTGCTATTTCAACAATCTTCACACGTACAGTTCAGTGACATTAGTTATGTTTATCATATTGTTCAACTATCACTATTATCCATTTTCAAAGTTTTCCATCACCCTAACAGGAGCTCAGTGGCCCCCTAAGCAATGAGTCCCCCAACCATACCTTTTTTTTCGCCTTTTCTTTTGGTAAAAAAAAAGAAAAATTTCAATGAAAGGCTTAACTAAAACCCTTTAACCAAACAAAATTATCAGTGTTGGATGCGGTGTAGGGTGGGAAACTGAAGGAAAAGGTTAAGTAGGGCTAGGGGTGGGACACAATATACAGAAGCATCCAGAGGCTTGCTGGGCACTTTAATTACAACCCCACCCCCCGCCCCTCCGCAGCCACTCTGGCCAGCAGACCACCCTCCAGCCAATGCAGAGGCAGGACCTGGTCTCCTCCGGGGCAGAACCGGAGGCATCTGTCAGTCCTCCAGACACCCTGGACTCCAGCCCCTTGTTCCCATACAGGCCTTTTGCAGAAGGACTAGCGCCTATCTGCAGGAAGAGACCCCCTCTGGCTTGGAAGCTCTGAAGGCAGACTCAGCTCCCACTCCCAGGTTGTCTCCCAATCACACTCACCCAGGAAGGGAGCTGGAAGCAGGCAAAGAACGTCACTTATCTCCCTGATGGGGCGGCTCTTCTGGGGCTTATTTTACTCCTGCACTGAGGCCACAAGAGAACAGGCCAAGCAGAGAACAGGGTAGCAAGGTGATGCCAGTAAGAATGGCATGGCCAGCAAGAAGGTCAAATG
>NW_004444074.1:3463115-3476485 GCF_000243295.1 Trichechus manatus latirostris
CATTAAGATCACCTGGAGAGGCTTTAAAACATACCAATGCCAGGACCCCGCCCTCAGAGATTCTTATTTAATTGGTCCCTGCTGGCACAGATATCTGTATTTTTAAAAGCATCCCAGGGGATTCTAATGTGCAGCAAGGTTGAGAACCAACAGGCTAAATTCATACACCTGAATTTTCCACCCGCCATGCTCTGCAGTGGAGCCCTAGTGGTGGCAATGGTTAAGTGCTCAACTGCTAACTGAAATGTTGGAGATTCAAACTCACACGGTGGCTCCTTGGGAGAAAGACCTGGTGATCTTCTCCCATAAAGGTTACAGCCTAGAAAATCCTACGGGGCAGCTCTACCCTGTCACATGGGACTGCTATGAGTCAAAATCGACTTGACAGTACCTAACAACAGCAAGCTTTGCAGAAAACTGGAAAGGGACCCCGAAACAAAGTACGTGACTTGTCAAAACCACCTCCTTGCCCCTTCATTGCCTTACCTTTCAGCTCTATAGCCACCTAGGCATGTGCATCTCTGAAGAGGGAAAGCTCATGACCTTGTGGCACTCTCAGTGGGGTCACTGAAATGCAAACCTTCTCTCCAATACTGGAGCTGGGCAGATTCCCAAAATCTCACTAAGCCTCAGTTCCTCCACCTGCAATATGGGGATTATGAACTCATGGAAGAAAATCCCAGCATAACAACCAGCTCCAGAACCATCTCTAAATAACTGAAGATGATATTCAAAGCCTTGTCATCCAGCTGCGACTTACATTTCCAGTCTCCTGCCTTCCCATCGCACTCACCTTTTCCCCTTAACACTTCCACACCTGTGCACACACTGTCCACTCTGCCTAGAACATGCCTCTCACCTTCTCTGCCTGCAAACTCCTACTTATCTTTCAAGGCCCCACTCAATTGTCACCTCCCCTTTGCAGGCTTCTATGACTGTAAATCAGGACCTTTAGGGTTGTAATCCACAAAAGCCTAATTCAGAAAAGTGCCGGTTTTGGTTTTCGAAACTGAAAGCAAGCTTCACATGTATGTTGGGTCATCCAGGATCTCTTTCCTGCTCGATTCTGGTTTCCCCTGAGTTGTCTTCACTCTCCAGCAGGCTCATCCCTCGTGGTGACCAGATGACCACCAGCATCTCCAGGCTTACATTCAACCAGCTTAGGAGGCTCAGCAGAGTATGAGCATCTCTCACACAACATTTCCAGGACAAGGCCCAAGGTTCATTTTCATTGGCCTGAACTGGGTCACGTGCCTATCCCTAAACCAGTCTCTGTTGTCAGGAGTGCTCTGATGGGCCAGGCCAGCCTGGGGCATGTGCCCACTCCTGGAGCCTGGGATGGAGCCAGCCTCACCCAAACCAAATGGAATGAGAATAGGAGAGGTATGATTTCCAAATGGAAATTAGGAAGTAATTACCAGATGGGGGAATGGGAAGTTGGCAAGAACAATGCACAGCATCCTGCCCAAGCAGTGCTAGGCCCCCTCCTTTCTGCTCAATAGGGCTTGGAGCTACCCTTTATCAGAGTGTAACTCTCACTCCGTTGAACTTGACTTGGAACACATCTGACACTGCCTGCAGAGTGAGAGCTTCTCAAGGGCAGAGACAGCCTAGACCAGTCTAAAACAACCAGAATGCAAAACCCTAGCTGCTGGCAGGCTTCTGCCTGACTGGGGAAAAGGCATGATCATCTCTCTCAAGGCAGGGTGCTTCTCTGCGTAGAAAATATCTGTGAAAGGTGGAAACTCCAAGATGGCATGAGAAGAAATAGGGGAGAAGGGAAGAGAGCTGAACTACTCTGCATGATACAAATCACGCAGTTTGGGAGTTTGGCAGCCCAAGAAGGAGCCAGCGGGAGAGCTGGAAAAGGAGAGGAGCGACAGCTCAGGAACTTGATGGGAGGCAGGCTTGAGGCAGCCAGTGAGTCTCCCAGAGGCTGGAAGAGAAGAAAATATTACAGGTAGAAGCGGGCAGGGCTATACCCCTCAAAGGTTCAGGAAAAGTTGGCTACACACAGCAGCCTTGTATCCATGGCCCATATGGGAATTCATGAGGAAAACATTAGCTTCCTCTTTAGAGTCCACACAGGGCAGAGAAAAGAAACCACTCACAGGTGGACAGATATAGTGAGATCAAGGATTCAGTAGAAATGTACTAAATTCCACTGAATTATACCCTTTCAAATGGCTTAAATGGTAAATGTTATGTGCATTTTACCACAATTTAAAAAAAAAGTGGACGTTATCTAGACTAGGAGTGGCAGGGAGAGGGGTATCGTTGAGTATCAATTCCCTCGAGTCAATTCCGATTCATAGTGACCCCATGTGACAGAGTAGAACTGCCCCATAAGATTTTCTTGGCTGTAATCTTTACAGAAGCAGATTGTCAGGTCTTTCTGCTGCAGAGCCGCTGGGTAGGCTCCAACCAGCAGCCAGCACTTAACCATTGTGCCACCAGGGCTCCTGAGGGGAGGGGTGAGGGGGACAGAATTCAGAGGAAGCAGGAAACCAAAGCAGTAGGTCACTAAAAAAACTTCAACCTCAAGAATTCTCAGACATGGGTAGGAGCCCTGGTGGTGCAGTGGTTAAGAGCTTGGCTGCTAACCAAAAAGTTGGCAGTTCAAATCCACCAGCCCCTCCTTGGAAACCCTAGACCATAAAACAATAATACATGTAGCTCAACCATGTATACGAGGCTAAATGGGTACACCAGCCCAGGGGCAAGGAAGAGAAGGCAGGAGGGGACAGGAAAGGTGGATGAATGGAAATGGGGAACCTAAAGTCAAGAGGGAGAGAGTGTTGACACGTCATGGGGTTGGCAACCAATGTCACAAAACAATATGTGTATTTATTGTTTAATGAGAAACTAATTTGCTCTGTAAACCTTCAACTAAAGCACGATAAAGAAGGAAAAAAAAAGAATCCCCAGGCATGAAAGGGAAGGGCTCACTAGATTTCCCACCAAATGTGCACTAGACTTGGAACCATTTTTTCGTAAAGATTACAGGTAAGGATGGTGCCGCAGCTTAGAGTCAAGTTACCAATGAATAAATGAGTGAGTTATCATTGTTATTATTATTCTTTATTCTATGGCTCCATTCCACTGGCCTAATACCGTATTTCACTGATTCTAAGATATCTATCTTCTCACCATTTAACAATTCTGAAATCAGGGTGCACCTTACCATCAATATGTATCACAGTTGGCAATATTTTTTTGTTGGTACATAACGTAATGATGCCTCTTACAGTCATCACTGGGCATGCCTTCAGATCCATATCTTTGCCCAGCAAAGGGAGGTTCTGACTGTGAAGTGCAGTACTGACGGACATTAAAATCCCTGGGTGGTGCAAACAGTTAACAAGCTCAGCTGCTAATCTTGAAAGGTTGGAGATTCGAGCCCACCCAGTGGCACCTCAGAAGAAAGGCCTCACAATTTCACTCCCAAAAAATCAGTCATTGAAAACCCTGTGGAGCACAGTTCTACTCTGACACATATGGGGTCATTATGAGTCGGAGTGGACTCAAAGCAACTGGTTTTAAGTCCGCTACTCTGACCACGTCTATTTTATTAAGTTCAAACCTGCCCACTAAGGCCCTGCACAGCTGGGAAAGATGTGTCTGGAAAAGGAAATGAGTTTCTCAGATGTGCCATGTTTGCAGAGGAAGTGAAACCTGGTGTTTATTCCATGAGTCCTGTGTCCTGCCCTCCAGAGCTGCCTTTGACCCTTGAAGGGCCACACAATGCCTCAAGGCCAGGGCTGGAAGGACAGCTGTCATTGTGTGGGGTGGAAGACATTTAGCAATTACCTAGGAAATGCGCTGTGCTCCCTATAAGGAAATGCTGTTTTCCTTAAGAACAGCAAAGCCAGGCCTCCTCCCAAGTCATTTTGGAGGTCTCTCCCTGATTGCCTATTAGCCCTTGGGCCCAGGTTCTCTTGTTCTGGCTGCACATCTGAGGCTCTGCTGGGAGGGGAATGAATGGGTGTCTGTCTCTTCTAGGCTCCTCAGGAGGCTAAAGGCTGAGAAGCACCCCTCAGGGGCAGCATAGTGTGGCAGCAGGAATCAGGGATAGGGTGGCCAGATTAAATAACTGGGTGTCCTGTATTTTTATTTGCTAAATTTGGCAACTCAAATCAGTGATGTCACAAATCTCTGTAGCATAGAGACGCGAGGCTTGGTGTTTATCAAGGGAGGTAGCATTTTCCCTGGTTCCCTCACTCACCTGTGGGCCAAGACTTCTGTGGGCCATTCACCCTTTCTGCTATGAGCCTCTTTCAAACTAGGGTATTCAGCTCTGAGCCTGGTAGGGCCTAGGCATGTGCTGTACATAGAATAATGGTCCCCAGAGGTACCCAGGTCCTAATCCCCAAAACCTGTGAATGTTACTTTATATAGTCAAAGGTATTTTGCAGATGTGATTAAATTAAGATTTTGAGATTATTCTGGATTATCCAGGAGGGCCCTAAATATAATCACAGCATCTTTATAAGAGAGAGGCATTGGGAGATTTGACTACAGGCAGTCCCTGACTTATGATGTATTTCAGCCCAGTGGAATTTACTCCAGAAATTTAAGAGAATGAATCTGTGTTGTTTTAAGCCACTCAATTTTGGGTAATTTGTTACAGCAGCAATAGGAGACTAATACAGTGTGCAATCTGTGCTCGCACGGGGTCCATGCTCAGAAGGGCCCTGTGTTTGGTTTAATGCTCTGCTGGTGCTGTCTTAAAATCCTTAATAATTATGACCAAGGTGTGGGCCCCACATTTTCATTTTGCGCTGGCCCCCACAGTAGCCAGTCCTGGGGCCTGATAGAGCTGCAGCCTCCCACCACACTACTAAATCCAACACATCACCTGGAGCACAACTGTTACTCAAAAATTACGGCAGAAAGGTCTTATTTTTACATTAAAGCAAACATACATATTACAGAGGAGAGTGCAAGATTCACATAAATTTAAAAGGTAAAACAAGAGACTTCTGGTTTTTGGTTTTTTGTTTAAACATCATGAGGGTTAAACCAAAACCAAAAACCAAACCCATCGCCATTGAGTCAATTCCAATGCATAGTGACCCTAGATGACAGAGTAGAACTGCCCCATGGGGTTTCCAAGGCTGTAATCTTCACAGCAAAAAAGAGGAAGACCCTTAAGGAGATGGATTGACACAGTGGCTGCAACAATGGGCTCAAGCATAACAATGATTGTGAGGATGGAGCAGGACTGGGCAGTGTTTCGTTCTGTTGTACATAGGGTCGCTATGGGTTAGAATCGACTCAACAGCACCTAACAACAACAATCTTTACAGAAGGTGTCATTGTCACCCCTACTATGGTCTCCTCTTTACAGGGAAAGCCAAGAACCACATTTCCCAGAATCTCCCTCCATGGGTGGTTCTGGGTTCGAGGCTGTCAACAGAGGCATTCATACAAGATTTGGAAGGCAGAAGAGGAAAAGTCATTTTTCTCTGGAAGAGTTGCAAGCCGACCTAGAACGTGGTGAATGTGAAGTTTGTAGTAGTTTCCAGGTACCAAACCCATTGCTGTAGAGTCGATTCCAACTTATAGCAATGCTATAGGACAAAGTAGAACTGACCCATAGGGTTTCCAAGGAGTGGCTGGTTGATTTGAACTACCAACCTTTTGGTTAGCGGCCAAGCTCTTAACTACTGCACCACCAGGGCTCCGTCTCCAGGTAAATGCCTGCAAATCGCAAATTACCTACTTCTGCTTTGTAGGCAAGTGAGCTAACTGGCAGCAGCTTCCCAGAAGATCTCTAAGACTCCCAGCAGTTCTGAGCAGGCTCTTGAGAATTACTTTTTGTGTTGCTACAGAGTAAGATAGTTAACAACACATTTCAAAATTTCTCAGAATTCACAATGGCCTCCAAGTGAGCTCTTTTTGTTGTTGTTGAGAATGTACACGGCAAAACATACTCCAATTCTACAGTTTCTACATGTACAATTCAGTGACACTGATTACATTCTTCGAGTTGTGCAACCATTCATCCTCCTCCATTATCAGAAACTCACTGCCCTTTTAGGTTCCTATCTAATCTTTTGAGTTGCTGTTGTCAATTTGATCCCATATAGATAGTTCTTAGAGTATAATACCCAAGCAGACATTTTTTTACTAGTTAAGCTCAACTGTTGTTTGGTTTTAAGAAGACTTCAAGGGATGTTTTTGGTTTATGGTTTAAAGATTATCTCAGGGCAATAGTTTCAGGTGTTCATCCAGCCCCATGGCTCCAGAAAGTCTGGAGTCCATGAGAATTTGAAATTCTGATCTGCATTTCCCCCCTTATGATCAGGATTCTTCTATGTAATGGTAGCTGGACAACATCCAGTTCTTCTGGTCGTTGCATAGCAAAGCAGGCATTTATTCATGGAGGCAATTAGCCACACATTCCATTTCCTGCTCCTATTCCTGACCCTCCTTCCTCTGTTGCTCCAGGTGAATAAAGACCAATTATTGTGCCTCACTTGGCCACTTTGCAAGTTTTTAAGACCCCCAGAAACCATGCAACGAACTAGGAGGTAGAACAGAAGCACTAAACATATTAGGCCAATTAACTGGGATGTCCCACGAAATAATGACCCTAAACCTCCAAATCAAGGAATTAAATCCCATAAGGTGTTTGGTTGTAGATAAGCAGCCTCAGCAGCTACTCTTTTTTTTTTTTTTTTTGTCATTGTAAATATGTCTACACAACTTTTGCCAATTCAACTTTTTACAGGTATACAACTTATTGACAGCACTTGCAATAATGGGCTGTGCACCCTACCTATCCTCAATTACTGCAATTTTTCCATCCCCGTAAACCAAAATTTAGTACCCCATAAGCAATAACCCTCCTTCCCCCACGCCTGCTCCTGGTAGCCAGTAATAAACTTTGGTCTCTATACATTTGCCTGCTCTTGTCTTTTTATATAAGTGAGGTCATACAGTATTTGTCCTTTTGTGACTTATTTCATGCAGCATAATGTCTTCAAGCCCCATCCAGATCGTAGCATGGATTAAGAATTCGTTTCTCCTACTGGCTGAGTAGTATTCCATTGTATGTACCATATTTTGTTTATCTATTCATCCATTGATGGGCATTTAGGTTGTTTCCATTTTTTGGCTATTGTGAACAATGCTGCAGTGAATATTGATGAACAGGTCTCTGAGTCTCTGCTTTCAAGTCTTTTGAGTATATACCTAGGAGTGGAATTGCTGGGTCATATGGTAGTTCTATTTTTAGTTTTTTGAGGAACCACCACACAGTTTTCCACAATAGCTGTACCATTTTGCATTCCCGCCAGCAATGGATAAGGGTTCCAATTTCCCCACATCCTCACTAACATTTGTTATTTTCGGTTTTTGTTTTTGTTTTTCTTAGCCATCCTATGGGAGTGAAATGCTATCTCATTGTAGTTTTGATTTGCATCTCTCTGATGGCTAATGACGTTGAGCATCTTTGCATGTGTTTGGTGGCCATTTGAATGTCTTCTTTGGTGAAATGTCTATTCAAGTCCTTTGCCCATTTTATGACTGGGTTATTTGTCTTTTTGTTGTTACATTGTTCAAGTTTTTACATATTTTGGTTATCAGATTCTTATCAGATTATATGGTTTCCAAAGATATTCTCCCAGTTGGTAGCTTGTCTTTCACTTTTTTGGTAAAGTCTTTTGATGAACAAAAGTTGTTAATTTTTATGAGAGCCCATTTATTTATTTTGTCTCTTGCTGTTTGTTATTATATTAGATAATCCATTGTTAAAAGCTAGGCCTGACAGTGTTGCCGCTGCATTTTCTCCTAGGACTTTTATGGTTTTAGTTTGTACATTTAGGTACTTAATCCATTTCATATGTTTTTGTGTATGGTGTGAGGCATGGATCCTGTTTTATTTTTCTGCATGTGGAAATCCAATTTTCCCAAAACCGTTTATTGAAGAGACTCCTTTTTCCCCCATCGAATGCAGTTAGCAGTCTTGTCAAAAATCAGTTGACCATAGATGTTCTAGGTGATCTAAGGACCATCCACTTTACTGTGGCAAATAGAGACTGATAATGAGTCCTCTGATCTTCCAACAATTGTGTAAGCCTGTAACTCCATGGCTTAAGACCCTTCATACTTGGAGAATGGCTTCTGTTGTCTGGACCAAACCATGACTGAGACCAATAGTCTACAAAGCAACATCCCTGTCCTCGTAGTAAGCCCCCCTGTCTCAAGTAGGCTACTCTGTAACGTTCCCTCCCAGGAGTCCATTGTTTTCCTACCTAGGACTCACTGCAGTGCACAATTATACATCGATTTATTCACCATCTACCTCTCCCACTTAGTGGTAAATTCCTTAAAGGCAAAAGTCAGGTCTGTGTGTTAACCCTCATGAGCCATTACCTCACACAGTGCCTGGCATGTAGTAGGTGCTGAATAAATATTTGTTAGTGAATTAATTGGCACCCCCACCTCCACTCTAATGGCAGGAGAGAGATCAAGCAGCAGCACTTACTAACCTCAGGGTGAAGGAAGGGGACAGCTGAGGTGAAGATATCCAAGGACCTTGCAGGGACCCCTAGCTCAGGCCAGCTTGGCCCATGCTGAGGAAATAAATGAAGATTCCGGCTCATTGGCCCAGCGCCTGGGAAGGCTCTATTGTCGTTCCCTGTGACAGAGTTGTTCCCTCCTCCAGCCAGTTGCTAGAGCTGGAGAGCCATTGCCCATAGGTGGGAACATAGCAGAACTCACTTTCAGGCTAAATTCCCTCAGAGCATCTTTTCCGTCTTAACAACACTAACACCAGCTGTTGTTGAATCAGTTCAGATTCAAAGTGGCCCCATGTGTTTCCAAGTAGAACTGTGCTCCATAGGGTTTTTAAATGGCTGTGATCTTATGGAAGTAAATTGCCAGACCTTTCTTCCGCCTTGCCACTGGGTGGCTTTGAACTGCCAACCTTCCAGTTAGTAGCTGATCACAAACCATTTGCACCACCTAGGGACCTAACAATACTACTAACTAACATTTATCAGCACATCCTTTATATCAGGAGTTGTGCTAAGCACTTTACAAGTGTCATCTTATTTCATCCTCACAACAGCCCTGAAATTGGGATTATTATATATCTTTATTTATCAACGTAAAGAAAACAAAAATCCTCACAACTGGACCAATAAGCAACATCATGATAAATGAAGAAAAGATTGAAGTGTCAAGGATTTCATTTTACTTGGATCTACAATCAACGTCCATCGAAGCAGCAGTCAAAAAATCCAACGATGCATTGCATTGGGCAAATCTGCCACAAAAGACTTCTTTAAAGTGTTGAAAAGCAAAAATGTCACCTTGAAGACTAAGGTGCCCCTGACCTAATCCATGGTGTTTTCAATTGCCTCATTTGCATGTGAAAGCTGGACAATGAAAAAGGAAGATCAAAGAAGAATTGACACTTTTGAGTTATAATGTTGGTGGAGAATATTGAATATACCATGGACTGTCAAAAGAATGAACAAATCTGTCTTGGAATAAGGACAGCCAGAATGCTCCCTAGAAGCAAGGATGGTGAGACTACGTCTCACATACTTTGGGCATGTTATCAGGAGGGACCAGTCCCCGGAGAAGGGTGTGGTAGGGAAAGAACATCACAAAGTCTAGTAAAGCAAAAAGTAAGTTTTATTCGGCATATCTTCAAAAGGACAGAAGTGGGAAACGCATAGCCATGCTGCCAGAGCCACGTCTGCCCGAGTCCAAGGAAATATCACAGAACAGACAAAAGTGGGAAAACAGACAAGCATGCTGCTAGAGCCATGTCTGCCCGAGTCCAAGGAAATATCACAGAACAGACAAAAGTGGGAAAACAGACAAGCATATTGCTAGAGCCATGTCTGTCCAAGACCAAAGAATGTTACAGAACAGGCAAAAGTGGGAAGACAGACAAGCATGCTGCCACAGCCATGTCTGCCCGAGTCCAAAGAACAATTACAGAGCCATCAGTATATATTAACATAACAAATGGGCAAAACCATTGAAAGCTTCACCTTTTCACAGATTGGCTAGAAACTGTGATCCCACATTTGGAATTGTCTTTCTTAACAATCATTGGTACAGGTTTCACTAAAGACATTCAGGTGGGTCTTCATTGGTCCAACAAATTTCTATTCACTAAATGCTAATAGAAAAAGATAAGAGTAGAAAGTTCTTTTGTGTCCTGTTCAATTGGCTTTATGTGAAAGTTTCGCTAAAAGATATTTTCCAAGATTATCTTAGCTATTGTCTTTATAACTCAGGGCCCAGTTGATATGTCCTTCTGAGTCCTTGTGAGCCCAGCTCCAGCTGGGTCACATTCTCTATGATCAAGGACAGGGAATAATAACTCCAGTATTATTTTCTAAATCAAGGACATCATGCTTGGTAAATTAGAGGATCAGCGAAAAAGAGGAAGACCCTCAACGAGATGGACTGACACACTGGCCGCAACAATGGGCTCAAGCATAACAATAACTGTGACGATGGTGCAGGACCAGGCAGTATTTTGTTCTGTTGTGCATAGGGTGGCTATGAGTTGGAACTGAGTCGATAGCACCTAACAACAGCAACAACAACATTTATCAGATGAGGACACTGAGGCTCAGAGAGGCTGAGAAAATTGCCCGAAGTCACACAGTGACTGAATTTGAAGAGCTTGAGCTCTTAACCACTGAGTTATACTGCTTCTCCTTAAGTGTAACTCCTGCCTCCCTCTCACAGGCAAAAGCCTGAGGTCCTATCACCAGGTACAGGGATTAGTTAAGGGGTGGGGAAGTGGGGAGTACAATTGAAGAGGCTGGTGTTTGACCTTATTGACAGGAAGTTTATAATTCTGTGGGAGAGTTTGGGGATAAATTAGGATGATTAGAAGAATATTAAGCAATCTGGAAAACAATAAAGAACAAAATGTTTAAAGTATTAGGTAATCAATGGTAGCTGCCACAACAGACAAATATTGAAATCTCAGTGGCTTAGCACAAGCAAGTTTTATATCTCATTCATGTCATAGACTGATGTTGGTTAGCAGCTCTCCTCTAAATGGTGACTCAGAAACCTAGGCTGCTTCCAGCTTGCAACTTCACCATCTCAGAGACCTTCATTCCACCTGCCTGGATAGAAAAGACAGACTTTGGAGAAGGCCTTGGGCTGCCTTGGACAGAAAGTGTCATATCACTGATACTTACATTTCCATTGGTCAAACTTAGTCACATGGTCCTGGCTGACCTGCAAAGGAAGCTGGGAAATGTAGTCTTTCTGTGTGCCCAGGAATAGAAAACAGCAGAATGAACACAGCACTGTTTCTACCATATTGTATAAGAAAGAAAACATAATCACTGCACACGATGTGATTCAGTCACAAAGAATATTTATATAGTCATTGTCTTAGTTATCTAGTGCTGCTATAACAGAAATACCACAAGTGGATGTCTTTAACAAAGAGAAATTTATTGTCTCACAGTCTAGGAGGCTAGAAGTCCGAATTCAGGGCGCCAGCTCCAGCGGAAGGCTTTCTCCCTCTATTGGCTCTGGAGAAAGTCCTTGTCATCAGTCTTCCCCTAGTCTAGGAGTTTCTCCACGTAGGGACCCCAGGTCCAAAGGATGTGCTCTGCTCCTGGCACTACTTTCTTAGTGGTATGAGGTCCCCTGTCTCTCTGCTCACTTCTCTCTTTTATATCTCCAAGGAGATTGACTTAAGACACAACCTAATCTTATAGATTGAGTCCTGCCTCCTTAACATAACTGCCACTAATCCCACCTCATTAATACCATAGAGGTTAAGATTTACAACACATAGGAAAATCACATCAGATGACAAAACGGTGAACAATCACACAATACTGGAAATCATGGGCTAGCCAATGACCCACATTTTTCGGGAGGACACAATGCAATCCATAACAGTCATAAGGTAAACACAAGATACTGGTTCAACCAAAAATCACAATATAACTATACTGAGAGGATGAAAAGAGCAGAAATTAATGCAGGTGATGTGGCGGGGGCGTGGCGTTGCCAGAGTTGGGGTAAGAGAGCTAAATTTTCCTTAGTAGAAGGTCAGTAGACAGTGTCAAAATTTTTTTCATCAAAAAATAAACAGGTTGCTTGGAAATATGGTGGAAAATGCCAGAAGGAAGCCTTAGAAGAGTTTCTGGTGTTTGACACTGGGGAGGTGGGATCAGGAGTAGGGTATAATACTGTACTATTTTAATTTTTGAGCCATGTACTCATTTTACATTGCTAAAAATAAAAATTAATTTTTAAAAGGGGAAAAACCAAGGAGCGTAACATTATTGCTTCCCTATTGAGCAAAGGACAAGGACAAACGCTAGATGTGACACATGGCGGCGGTGCAAAGCGGAAACCCAAAGGCACAAGTCTAGCAAAATGCACATGTTCCTCCAGTTTCTTGCCACCCCTTGGAGAGGCATGTTTGGGCCAGGCACAGCTGAACATACCTTGGGTTATATTACAGAAGGACCCTGTATTGGTTAGGATAGGTTGGGTTCTATTGTGGAAACAACCTCAAAATCTCAGTGGCTTAATTCAATGCAGATTTCTTTGTCACTCGTGTTCCTTTCCCATGAGGCTGGGGAAGGGCAGTGCTCTGCCCCACTCAGGCACTTGGGGACCAGGCTGATGGAGCCTGTACTCTCGTGTACCACTGGTGACACACAGACTCCTCAGTTGCTGCAGCTAGGAAAGAGACAGCTAGAGGATGGTGCACCAACTCTTGTATACTTAAGCCCAGAAGAGACACACGCTGTTTCCTCCCACAGTCCATTGACGAGAACCACACAGTCCCACCCAATGCAATATAGCCTCTGGGCACCCTGAGGAGAGGAACATTAGACTTTGGTGCACACTTGCATTGTCTACACAGATCCTGATGCCCCGTCACCACAAAATTTTAGAGGAATTGGGAGGCAGCAAGGACTCTGTCACTGAGTTGGAATACTCAGGGCTTTGCAATCAGGGTTCAAGCCATGGACACACTGATTGGTCTCTCCACAATACTGTAACCTGAGTTTCTGACCTGCCATCTAATCCCACTATAACCTGAAAAAAGTTATATTTTCAAAGCATGAGAAAAATGGAAAAAGGCTGCAAAAATCAAGCAACCAATCTATTCCCCTGCCTCTAAGTAAGACCTCATCAAAGCAACTATAAAGGACACACACCAATGGGTAAATGAAAATTTGACAAGATTTTTAAACCACGGAGTTCCCACTCAAGACCCATTAGGTGCTTTCAAGTCCAACTTTCATGTCTTTCAGAGATGACACACCTCTGTGACCTAATCACATCTTCAGTAGATAGCTTCACCTCACCTTTGGGCTGCTTCAGAAGTCATCATTGGCGTGAAT
>NW_004444074.1:3476907-3478533 GCF_000243295.1 Trichechus manatus latirostris
GGGATATAAACCTAAGCAGCCTAGTGCTAGAGCCCGGGATTTGGAGTCTTTCAAAACTTAAGTTCAAATCCTGGCTCTGCCACTTCACAGCCATGTGACCTTAGGAAAGTCATTTTGCATCCTTGAGCCTCAGTTTCTACTGCCTCCTTTACCAGAAGAACTGGATGGTTTCCAGCTACTGGACATTCATTTTGATCAAGGATTCTATAGAAGAATCCTGATGAAAAGGTGGGAAATGCCAAACAGAATTTCAAATTCCCATGGACTTCAGACTTTCTGGAGCCATGGAGACTGGATGAACATCTGCAACTATTGCCCTGAGATAATCTTTAAACCTTAAACCAAAAATATCCCCTGAAGCCTCCTTAAAACCAAACAATAGTTTAGTTTAACTAGTAAAAAAAAGGTCTGCCTTGAGCATTATGCTCTTTGAAGAACTATCTATATGGGATCAAAGTGACAACAGCAACTTGAAAGATTAGGTAGGAATCTTAGGGGGCAGTGAGTTTATGTTAATGGGGGAGGAACAACTCAGAAAAGAAGGGTGAGAATGGTTGCACAGCTCAAAGAATGTAATCAACGTCACTGAATTGTATGTGTAGAAAGAGTTGAATTGGTGTATGTTTTGCTGTGTATATTCTCAACAACAACAACAAAATAAATTTAAAAATAGATAAATAAATAACATACACCAACTGAAAGCTGAAGGATGTGGCTAAGACTTAGGCTAAGAAGCAGGAAGAAATAGGGATTAAAATATTATCATAATTTACAAAGTGAATAATGTACAAAAGAACAATTAGCTTCATTCTATGTGGCAGGAATTATTCTAGAAAGTTACATGCTATTCTTAAACAAATATGGTAATTCAAAACAACAACAACAAAAAGCCTCAGTTTCTCCTAATTGGGAGAGGGAGGTAGTACCTACTTCTCTAGGGGTTGTTCAAGATTAAATGGAATACTGCCTGTAAATTACTCAACATGGGGCCTGACACATAAAGGGTTTCCATGAAGGTTGGGTCCCTTACCTTCCCTTATGTGGATCTAAGAAGTGAAGGTAGAGGGCGAGAGAGGAGGGCTAATTATAAGCTCCTGAGGAGAAGTCTGCTGGTGGCCGAGGATTTCAGTCAAGAAGGGAACTCCCGAGGTCTATCGAGAAATGACTAGGAGTCCACAAATGAGGTCTTACAGTTCTCGAGTAATAAGAGTAATAGGAAAGATATTCTAGCATTCATGCAGTTTACAAAGCACTTATACAAACTCCAAGACTGTGAAACACGCTACATTAGCTTCCTGTGGCTGCCGTAACAAATTACCACAAACTTAGAGGCTTAAAACACAAAACTATATTCTCTCGCAGTTCTGGAGGCCAGAAGTCCAAAATCAAAGTGTCAGCAGGGTTGGTTTCTTCTGGAGGAGAATCTGCTCCACATCTCAGTCCTGGCTTCGGGCGGTTGCTGGCAACCCTCGGCTTGTAGTTGCATGACTCCAATCTCTGCTTCGTCATCATGTGGCCTTCTTCCCTGTGTCTGTGTCTCCAGATCTCCCGGTCATTGGATTTAGGGCCCGCTTGAATCCAGTATGAGCTCGTCTTAACTCGATTACATCTGTAAAAATCCTATTT
>NW_004444074.1:3479545-3480639 GCF_000243295.1 Trichechus manatus latirostris
GAGTGCCTAAGGGTGACTGGCCAAGAAGCACCTCCTGGAGCAGCCCTCGCCCTGGAGCTGGGAAGGGCAGAGAAGACCCAGCTGTCTGATGCCGCCCAACACCAGCTTGGGCCCAGCTATGCCTACGTCTGCGGAATATCACCCTGCACTGGAAGCCACCTGATAAAAATTATTTCAAGTAAAATTCATTTTTTATTTACCCATATCTACTTTAATATTAGTCACTGCTCAGCTTTCACAGCCCCACAGCCATCATCTGTCTTAATGGACACCAGTCATCCTCCCAAAGTCAAGGGCCACAGCAAAATCACCACCTTCAGATGCTCAGGTACATCACACCACCTTTATGGCTCTTAACTTATTTAATATTTATAAAGAACCAGAGAGTCCTAGGCACGCAAACCAAATTTTGAACCCCAAATGAGTAGAGTTTTCAGAAATAAGATTTTCTGAACCCTGAAATGAAAATTCAAAGATAATTTTTTTTCCTGAGCCATGCATCAGAACAGTGTTCCCAAGAAACATCCCATGAATGATTTTGACCTAGAACACGCTTTCTGAAGTCAATAAAGCTGAGCATCAGTTTCCCTATCTGTAGAATAGGGATGATAGTGATGTCATAGGGTGGTTGTAAAGGTTGAATGAACAATGTCTTTACGATCCCTAGCTGGTCCTTGATACCGACTTGATCAAAGAGTGCCCGCCACCAAGCACTCCCCTTTCATGTGGAGGCAGTAGTGGAGGGAGAAGAACGTGGCTTTTGATTTAAATAAACCTCACTTACTGGCTGTGTGACCCTTGGTGAGCTGCTTCCCACTGTTCCAACTTGCTTCTCTCGCTTGTAAGGTGGGGATAATAATAGCTTTCTCAGAGAGTATTTGTGAGAATTAAGTACATTATGTTCACTACTTCTCCACCTTCGTCATAACATCAAACTAATTGGATTTAGGGCAAAATAAAGAAATACATAAAAGGAGGGTATTTTATCATGATAAAGGATGCCATCACAAAATGACGTTTATGTACCAAACACCAAAACATGTGCATTGTGAACAAGAACCAGAAACTCATGGCAATTCAAGGAGAAATACAGA
>NW_004444074.1:3480985-3482682 GCF_000243295.1 Trichechus manatus latirostris
AAAACAAAGAACTTTGTCATATAGAAAATTTAAAACTCCTAAAAAATTCTTGGAGAAAAAATGAAACAGAAGGACTTTGGCTTCTAGTCAAGGTGGAATAATAGAGACTGGATTTACCTCCACTCCCCGGGCCCCACCTGAAGCCATCAAAAAACGAAATACATGAAACAAGAGTTTTCAAGAACCTGGACATTGCTAACAAAGGACAGTGACCCCTGAGTGATGGGAAATAAACAGGGTGAGCTCTACAATTGCCCAGCTTATTCCTGAAGAGAGTTTTCAGGCCTCAGCACAGGGAGGGGGACCCAGACAGAGCCCAGCAGACTCCCTTAGTGAGGACACAGAGCTGAGAGTCCAGGGAGACCAAGGACAAGAAGACCAGAGAGGAGAGAGCTGTATCTCTTGATTCCATCTGCTTTTCTCCCTCCCCACTGCCACTACATGAGTTCATCCCCAACCATCTCTCATGAGGATTCCTGCAACACTCCTTCAGTCTAATCATACCACACAAATAAACACATATCTAATAGGCACTCCCCTACTCCAAAACCCTGCAGTAGCTGCCCATTGCCATCAGGATAAAGTACAGACTCCACAGTTCAGCTTGTAAGATCTCTTATGACCTGGCCCCTGCCTGGTTTTTTAGCTTCTCCCTTATCCCTCTCCCATATCACATTTTACACTCCATCCAGAGGGAACACTAGCAATTCCCTGCATGTATCATACTCACTCTTGCCTTTAGGATTTTGCACATGCAGTTTCCTTTACCTATATTTCCATCTCTTCCCTCTACGTCTTTGCCTGGCCAAGTTTTCAGATATCTCCTTAGAGGCCTCTGTCTCTGGAAAACTTTCCCTAACCCCACAGGACTGCACTAAGTGTCCCTGCTGTGGGCTCCCCTAGCACCACGTCCCTACCCTTAATATTGCATTAGAAACGTGTGTCTGTTTACCTTTCCCACTAGACAATGATATTCACCGCTGGGTGCCCAGCACCTACCACACAGTAGGCACTCAATAAATATGCGTCATCAACTGCCTAAACGATGGTCACACAGCTATCTTCCAGCAGAGTCAGCACCTGGGCCCAGATCTGTCTGCCTTCAGGCCCCCATACTTTTATTTCTCCAGAACACTTGGGAAGGGATAGAGATGTTTACGGACTGACGTCCTTTGGAAGGTTACCTTCAAGCCTATGGTAGTTTTAGAGTTTTTATTAGGAGGCCTCGCTACCATTCCCCTTGATGGTTTTCAACCTTGGCTGCACTTTGGCGTCATCTGAGAAGCTTTGAAAAATACTGCTGCCTGAGTCTCACCCCTGTCCTTGTTGTTGTATGTGCCGTCAAGTCCATCCCGACTCTTAGTGACCCTATGGAGAATAGTACTGACCCACAGGGTTTCCAAGGAGTAGCTGGTGGATTTGAACTGCCGACCTTTTGGTTAGCAGCTGTAGCTCTTAACCACTGCACCACCAGGGCTCCAGTCTCACCCCTAGAGGTTCTTATTTAATAGTCTGGAGCATGGCCTGGGCTCCCTAGGTGATTCTAATGAGTCTACAGTTTGCAAACCCCTGTACTAAAGGTTATGCACATTCATACTCCTTGCTCCGTGGTGAGCACCCCTCTCCTCCCTTTTTCAGCATAGCTCCTATTTACCCTTCAAAGCCCGGATCAAATGTCACCTCCTCGGAGAAGGATT
>NW_004444074.1:3484706-3488383 GCF_000243295.1 Trichechus manatus latirostris
GGTGGACTCAAACCTCCAACCTTTTGGTTAACAGCTAGGAGCATTAACCATTTGAACTACTACCATGTTAGACAGCTCAGCTTTAGAGTATCTCATTTGGTGGTCTTTCTTGCAGATGTGAGAGAGACAAATATTCTCTCTTCATCCATGACCAGCGCGGAAGCAATTTGTAAGGCCAGCTAGAATGGTGTTCCCTTCTCTCCTTACTGCTCCTTCATTTCCATCCCAGAGCCACACACTTGACCGAGATGCCCTCCCCAGACAAAGGATGGGTGCAGAAGTAGCCATGCTCCATTCCAGACTCTCCAAACAAGCCCTCAAGGCCCATTTGCAGGAGAATATATGGCAGGTCAGCTCCCAAGGCTTGCACAGTATTTAACAGGGGAAAGGCTGCTACAGGGGAAGATAAGTACAGTACACTCTGAGATTAAACACTAACTGAAAATTCTTCCCAAGATCCTTGAAGCCTCAGTGAGAAAGATGGAAGCTAGGAGTGGGAGGGAACCTGTGTTTTCAAAAGCCTCAAGCAGGTCTCTTTTCACAAGAGTTTAATTCACCTCTGGGAGAAGATAGCCTTTTACTTTAGGAAAAATCCACCCAGTGTTTCTCTTAGTTGTGAAGATGTGAAGCAAATGCTCCTGTAGCTATGGAGATAGTGGAGATGGCTGTGGCTCCCAGGAAGCAAATGGGTTCGTGAGATGCTGAGAAAGGTTATCTGTGTAAGCAGAGTGGTACTCTGCAGACTGTGTGCCCTGTAGAAAAATGTTTCTTTTGCTAGACATAGATTGGGGCTGTACTGTGCCATAAAAGCTTTTCTCATGCTTAGGAAGATATCTGGTCTGATGCAGGCAATGGTCACTGGTGATGAGAAGCTAAGGCTCTGAAGGCAGCAGGGCTGGTCTGCACCTAGAGCTAGAGAAGAGATTATAAAAATAACCTGGCCCCAAATCAAGAATTTCTGGAGCCATTGAGGCTGGATGGACCCCCTAAAACTATTGCCCTGAGATAATCTTTAAACCTTAAACTAAAAATATCCCCTGACATCTTCTTTAAACCCAACAATTTAGCTTCATTAATAAAGAATGCCTGCTTGAGCACTGTGCTCTTTTAAAGAATTCTTTTAAAGACGATGGGGTCAAATTGACAAAAACAACTCAAAAGGTTAAATAGGAAGCTTAGGGGCCAGTGAGTTTATCTTAATTGGGGAGGAACAATTCAGAAAAGGAGGGTGAGAATGGTTGCACAACTCAAAGAATGTAATCAAGGTCACTGAATTGTACATGTAGAAATTGTTGAATTGGTGTATGTGTATATGTTCCATAGCAATAAAAAAAAAAAAACCTGGCTGGACTTCAGGTAGCACTACCTGGATGGATTGTTAATGTTCCACTCATGGTGCTATTCAAGACAGGTCAGCTGCGGCTGAGTCCGGATCATTGAGGAATAGTCACGTTGTGTGTGTTCTCAATGCAGAAACACACAGAGGAGGGGATGGGGGTCACTCACTCCCCTACAGGAAGTAGACATACCTACTGTCGGTCATCCTGGGAAGAGGGCATTCTGAAATATAAAATAAAGACTGGGCTGCAGGCATCACCTAAAAGGGAAAGAAACTCATTCTCTTCCATGAATCTGCAGAAGTAGGGGACAGACCAGCTGGGCAGAGAAGTCAGCAGGGCTCTGTGACAAGCCCACTGATCCATGTTCTGTCCAAGATGGCTCGGGTGGCAAGTGACAACCAGGACAGAGCAGTTAAATATGTAAGCATACCCTAAAGTGTCCCAGGAAATACTCAGAGTGGAGAAGATGAGCAAGATGAGGCTTATGTGGCTCTAATATGGATATTAAATGATAATGTGATCTCTTTGGTAGCTACTAGCTGAGGCTTGTACCTCTTTGCTCCTTCCACTGGGCTGCGAGTTCCTTAAGGCCAAATCTCTTACTCATCTTTGTGTCTTGGAATGATTCTGGCACAGAGAAAGTGTTCAGTAATCATGTGATGCAGGAAATGGGAAGCTAATCCCAATCCTGCAGAGGAAAGCTGAGGCAGGAGCGTATTCAGGCCACCCTGCACTGGAATCTTGGATGATATTCTCCCTCTGTACCACCTGCCTCTCATCCTCAAATATGCCCCTCAACAGAATTTGACTACCCAAGAAACAATATTTAAAATCCAGCAGCCTGTTTTAACAGAAAAGAAAGAGGATTGGTTAGCAGTAAGCTTCACTCTGTGGATGAAGAAGAAGAATAATCAGGAGCAAACCCCTGGACAGCACCAGACCACCAGGGCCTCCCTTTCCTGGCAGTGACCAGACAGCATTTCTGAAAATGATCTCTCTCCCAAAGACCCCAACAATAAGGAGGAGCTAACTGCATCCCAGGGAGTCCCTGGGTGGCATAAATGGTTAAGCATTAGGCTGGTAACTGAAAGGTTAGCAGTTCAAGTCCACCCAGAGGCACCTTGGAAGAAAGATCTGGCAATATGCTTCTAAAAAATCAATCACTGAAAACACTATGGAGCACAGTTCTACTCTGACACACACGGGGTTGCCATGAGTCAGGGTTGAGAAGGCAACTGGTTTCGTCATTGTTGTTTTTGTTTAATTGCATCCTAGAGCCCTCCTTGCCTGGACTGAAGTCAAGGAAATGATGAAGAAAGAAAAACTGAAGCCCACCCAGCTCATTAGGAGAAAGATGAAGAGTGAGGCACCTCTGCCAGCAGCATCCAAAGGCATGCGGATTTGGGCAACCTTGGTCTGTCCATTCTCTGCAGCCCTTCTGATGAAAGGGACTGGCATGGCCCTAGTGCCTAGCTGGCTTACACAAAAAAGAAATTTATTCAAGAGCAGACTTAGGAAGAAATATCCAAAAGTAACACCCAGAACCATGGCCTGATAAGGAATCTGCTACCAATGCCAAGCTCTAAGTGCCTGGAACCTGGGCCTACTGCAATCACTGCTACAGCCAGCAGTGATCTCACTCCACATCATGAACTTGACCTTGCAACCACTGAGCACCACCACCACTGCGACCACCACCACCAAAAGCCAGACCCCTCTGCTGCCATCTATGCCAGCAAACATGGCAGCTCCACCTGGAGCCTGTTTCTTCCAGTAGCTCACACTGGAATCAAAGTTGCACAAATGCATCTGAGTGGTGCAGCCTGGCTCCCAGCCTGAGTCCCAGTCATGGAGGAAGCTGGAAACTTGAGTTCTGACTTCCTCACTGGGAGGACATAAGAGGAATTTTCCCCAAAATACAGAAAGGAAATTTAAAAGACACTGGACAGCTGCGGATGACAAATGGACACTGCCGATCTCAATAAATGTTTGATGAATAAGCAAATAAAGGTATTCGTTGAGGGAGCTGGACTCCCATACACACAGTAGCAGTAACCAGTAACTGTTTAACATTTCTCAGTTTACTGAGCATTTTCGATGTACTTTGTACTTCCTGCCATCATAGCTCATAACACACAGGATGTTATTTGTTTACATAATTACAGCTAATTTATATAAGTATTTACAATGTGCCTGGTGCTTACACATGTTGTCTTGATTACTCCCCACGATAACCTATGAGGTAGGTGTTGGGTGACGGTATTGCTCAGAGGGAGCAATTTATTATCCTTGAGGAGGGGAGGGTATCAAAATAAGTCAGCAGAAATAGAAAGTGAA
>NW_004444074.1:3488734-3490231 GCF_000243295.1 Trichechus manatus latirostris
TGCAGTAGTAGCAGCTGCTGTCCAAGCTGTGCAATGCTGCAACAAGAAGAAAGATGCCAGAGAGTCAGTTAAGAAAGACAAAGACCCAGTGAACAAATCTGGGGGCAAGGCCAGAAAGAAGAAGTGGTCCAAAGGCGATGTTCAGGACAAGCTCAATAACCTGGTCTTGTTTGAGAAAGCCACGTATGACAAACTCTATAAGGAAGTTCCCAACTACAAGCTTATAACCCCGGTTGTCATCTCTGAGAGACTAAAGATTTGTAGTCCCCTTCAGGAGCTGCATAGTAAAGGACTTATCAAGCTGGTTTCAAAACACAGAGCTCACGTAATTTACACCAGAAACACCAAGGGTGGGGATGCCCCAGCTGCTGATAAAGATGCACGAACAGGTCCAACAAATGTATATTTTGAAAAATAAAACTATTAAAAAAAAAATTGAGGATCCTAGAATGGCCTGGAAGACGGGAGAAGTTTAACCAAAGAGGATCAGGATTCAGTAAAAGCTGAAACAGCCTATGCGCTCCATCCAGTAGCCCTGACAACAGGCCTCCCACCTTACAGTATGATGTTAGAATGAGAAAAACCACGTGCAAATAAAGTAAACAGTCATTTGAGACAGGGACACAGAGTTCAGTTAGCTCCACCTTAGGGAAAGCTCTGGGGAGAAGATTGAAAGTAGTTTGTGCCTCAGTATAAGCTGAGGTCATGAGTGATATCATCTAAATTATGTATAATAAAGGATCATCAGCTTGAACCTGTGCACCTAAGGGAACGGCTGGGTTCAGCCCATACCTGTTGCTTCTCCCAGGAGGTTGATCAAAGTCTGTGTGACCAGTCAATCATGTAGTTGCTTATCCAAATTGTTTCACCTGTTCTCCTCTGGCTCTGCTGGGAGGAAATCCAGACTGGAAAAGGGTAGATGTTCACGTTCCTGGCTTGGGATTGGGTAGCTGCTGCTTACACTGCTCTCCTGATCCTTAGGACCGCCCAGCAGGAGCCTGCCCAAAAGAGGTTTTGGGAATAGAACAGAGAACCAATGGGAGGTACTATCATAACCCTAATTTTGTAACTAAAGAAATAGGATTGCTGTTGTTAGGTGCCATTAAGTCAACTCCAACTCACGGCAACCTTATGTATAATGGATCAAAACGGTGCCCAGTCCTGTGCCATCTTCATCATCATTGCTATATTTGAGTACACTGTTGTGGTTATTAAGAAAAAAGAATTGGAGAGGTTAAATACCTCACCCAAGACGACCAACTAGCAAGAGATGGAGCCAGGCTTGGAACCTAAACTATCTGTTCCAAAGCCCACAGGCTGAACCACCAAGTGTGGATACAGACTCCTGTTCAGACCGTTACTTGCTGACAGGTTCTGAAGTATCACAGGTACTGCAGAGTGGAACAAGATGAATCTGACCCATCTCTGTTCTCAAGGGTAGTGGTGGAGCCAGTGAAATGGGCCTAATGCACAGTTTGTAACAAGAGCTCCTTTTCT
>NW_004444074.1:3490992-3492896 GCF_000243295.1 Trichechus manatus latirostris
AGGCTTTCTCTCTCTGTTGGCTCTGGAGGAAAGTCCTTGTCTCTTCTGAGCTTCTGCTCCTGGGCAATCTTCATGTGGCTTGGCTTCTCTCTTCTTCCATCTCTACTCTGCTCCTTTGTTTAATTTCTTTTATATCTCAAAAGAGATTGACTCAAAATACACCCTACACTAATCTTGTCTCATTAACATGACAAAGACAACCCACTCCCAAATGGGATTATAACCACAGGCATAGAGGTCAGGATTTACAACACATATTTCAGGGGGATACAATTCAATCCATAACAGCCCCCAACTCATGGTGACCCTATGCACAATGGAACAAAATGTGGCCCAGTTCTATGCCATCCCCATGATCAGACCATTGTGATCCATAGGGTTTTCATTGGCCGATTCCCAGAAGTAGATTTCCAGGCCTTTCTTTCTAGTCTGGCGTAGTCTGGATTCTCCAATGAAACAACAACAAAGAAGCCTCCAATGACAGACAAGTGGTGGCTGTACTTGAGGTGCATTGTATTTCCCACATGGAGGTCGAGAATTCTACCATTGAACAACCACTGCCCCCTCATCAGCCTGATGACACCTCCTTTATTGCAAGAGCTGCTCACTAGGGCTACATGGAAAGGAAAAGACCCCAGAGAACAGACACCTGAGAACAGCTACAGGCTGGCCTTCCAGACCACTGAAACAAGATACACAGCTGCCTGAAAATGGTCTGCTGCATTTTCAAACACAAAGTCAGATAAATAAAATGCATTATTATTTTATTAGCAACTCTTAAAAGCTCCTGCAGTGGTATAAGTTACGGCAGGTACAACTAGTTTCATATATTTCTTTTATGTGTTTAGCACTTAATTCACACTAGCTTGCATTGCAAGACACTCAGCTCTAACCCATTTTCACTATGCTATAGTCTTCCACATTAATCAGACTTTATTTATTACTCACAACCAGTACTTCTAGAGAGCAGTCGTCTTGTTTCCAATAATTCCTCTCCTTTTTCAGTGTTACCCATCCTCCATTGTTATTGTTGAACTTGGTTTCCATTTTGCATTGTCTTTTGTCTCCCATCTTTCATTAGTGTTTCTCCTATGGTTTCTCAGAGTTCTTACATACTATTCTACTATTTTTTATACTTCAAATATTTTGCACTTAAGATTAATAAACACTCAAAAGATATAAAATTATTTGATTGCATAAAATACCCAGAAAACACACAATTCTTATTAATACTTTTATGCTCCATATTAAGTTCAACATTGGTGGTATGCTGAACATAACCCAATGCAGAAATTCTAAACTTAGTTTTTCAAAGATTAAATACAAGCTCAGAAACATGCACAATCATAAAGAATCATTAAATAGTCGCTACCTATGTCAGAACAAGGGGATACTGTATGGTTTAAATCAGGGAAGGTGTGCGTCAGGGTTGTATCCTTTCACCACACTTACTCAATCTGTATGCTGAGCAACCAATCTGAGAAGCTGGACTGTATGAAGAAGAACGTGGCATCAGGATTGGAGGAAGACTCATTAACAACCTGCAATATGCAAATGAACAACCTTGCCTGCTGAAAGTGAAGAGGACTTGAAGTACTTACTGATGAAGGTCAAAGACTACAGCCCTCAGTATGGATTACACCTCAACATAAAGAAACAAAAATCCTCATAACTGGACCAATACGCAGCATTATGATAAACAGAGAAAAAACTGAAGTTGTCAAGGATTTCATTTTACTTGGATCCACAGTCAACACCCATGGAAGCAGCAGTCAAGAAACCAAAAGACGCATTGCATCGGGCAAATCTGCTGCAAAAGACCTCTTTCAAGTGTTGAAAAACAAAGATGTCACCTTGAAGACTAAGGTACGCCTGACCCAAGCCATGGTGTTTTCAATCGCCTC
>NW_004444074.1:3493538-3494584 GCF_000243295.1 Trichechus manatus latirostris
TGGAGCAAAGATTGCCCGTTAGAGGAGCGCCACATTGGACGGAACTGACCAGGCTCTCCTGCTCGCCCCCATGCTCAGTCACTGGCCTGGGAGCTCTTGGGAAGAGCATGACCTCAGCTCAAATGCCACAGAGGCTCCCATAGGTGCTGCAGCTGGAGGCGATCAGCTAACTACATTCCTCACAGCTGACCTGCAAGTTCTTTCTTGAGGGGAGACCAAGCAATGCTCCTCATTGACTGCCATGCTACCTGCCAATGTGAACCATTATAAATCAAAAGGCATGGGTTCATAAGGTTACTAAATACTTGTCTATTCTTGGTCTCACAGTCCCTGGGTGGCACAGTTAAGCGCTTGGCTGCTAAACAGAAGTTTGGAGGTTTGCGTCTACCCAGAGGCGCTTCAGAAGAAAGGCCTGGTGATCTACTGCTGAAAAGTCAACCATTGAAAACCCTATGGAGTACAGTTCTACTCGCACACACATGGGGACGCCATGAGTCAGAATCGACTCGCCAGCAACTGGTTAACTGGTTATTCTCGGCCTGGGGTGATCAAATGAACACTGCCCAGCCAAACTGCAGGCAAATGGAATCAAACATTCTCTAGAAAGATATGATTGATTGACAGTGAGTGACAGAACCATGGGTAACTTTTTTCTTTCTGTTTTTCTCTCTATTCCAAATTTTAGACAATCATCATTTGCTTTCTTTTTTATTGGAAAAATATATAATGAATATTTTAAAAATCAGTCTCCATAGTCACAACTTTTGATGAAAAATAGTATTCCCCAGTTTGGTGGCCCAATAAATTGCATTCAGGTGAGGAACATGGTAATAGGCTGAGCATAGGCTCTGCGTTCTGACATACCTGAGCTTGACCCCTGGCCCTGTGACCACTGCTCTGTACACTGGGCAAGCTTCAATTTCCTCATCTGGAAAGGGAGACATATATCCTTCTCAGCATTGCTTTATTAAAAAATGTAATATAAGCACCATGCTGACACATAGCAAGAAATCAATTGATTTTGCCTCCTCCCCACACCCCCACCC
>NW_004444074.1:3495741-3498195 GCF_000243295.1 Trichechus manatus latirostris
CCTCTTTGGAAGACAGCTTGGCAATTTCTTTAAAAGTTTAACATATTCCTAAATACAATCCAGCCATTCCACACCTAGGTATTTATCCAATAAAAATGAAAACATATATTCACACAAAGAATGTACACAAATGTTAATAGCAGATTTATTTAGAATAGCCCCAAACTGGATATAACCCAAATGTCCACCAACAGGTGAGTGAAACAAATTATATGTAGAATGCAATACCACTCAGCAAATAAAAAGTAATGAACTATGGGAAAAGTAGCACCAAATGCGGGTAAAGAGCATACAGCTTGACCAAGATAAATGATGTCACTAAGAAGTATACAAGAGAAAAGGACACTTTTGATAAACGATGTTGTTATTGTTGTTATTGATGGTAGGTGCCATCAAGTCAATTCCGATTCACAGCAACCCTATGTACAACAGAATAAAACACTGCCTGGTCCTGCGCCAACCTCAGAATCACTGCTATGTTTTATGCACACTGTTGCAGACACTGTGTCAATCCATCTCTTTGAGGGTCTTCTTCTTTTTCACTGACCCTCTACTTTACGAAGTATGATGTTCTTCTCTAGGGACTAGTCCCTGCTGATAACATGTCCAAAGTAAGATGAAGTCTTGATACAGGATATGACGTATATAATGTTGCAACAACACCAGCAACAACCAAAAAATATGTGTGTGGTTACATGTGTATGTATATATGCATATATGAGTATGAGTATGTATGTGTAGGTATGTGTATATATATATATGAATATGTATGTATGTACATCCATGTACAGTGAAACCCATGAGAGCCAGAACTCGACAGGACTGCCTTGTTTTTCCAGGTCTCACAATTTTTCCGCCTTTGACAGGGTACAGTCTTACCACTTTTCTATCACTCATTTTAGTGGAAACTATTAATTTTCCTTCGCTGACAGGTTTCCACCTTTCACAGGTTTTATGTATATAATAAACCACATAGGGGGCACAGTTACGGATACTTCTTAGACACAACCAAACATCTCGTGAGATTGGTTTTCTGGATTTGAAGGCTTAGGGCCATAGTCTCATGGGACAACTCAGTCAATTGGCATAATACAGTTCATAAAGTTTATGTTCTACATCCTAGTTTGGTGAGTAGTATCCCTGAGACCAGAAGAAAGAGATGGTACCCGGATACCACTACTCACTGTTCTGATCAGGGCCACAATAGATGGATTCCAACAGAATGGGAGAAAAACAGGGAACAGAACTCAAATTCTTAAACAGTCCAGACTTACTGGACCAATTGAAATTAGAAGACTCCCTGAGACTATTGTCCTAAGGCAGATTGGCTCATAAAATAAAGAATATTACCTGTGAGTATTACATACCTTTAATAAATCATCTACATAAGACCAAAGGATCAACAATTGCTCTAAAGCAAAGATGAAAGGGAAGGGGACAGGGAAACTCGATTACTGGAAATGGAACATCCAGAATGGAATTAACAAGAATGTTGACACACTGAAAAATGTAACCAATGTCACTGAAAAATTTGTGTAGTAATTGTTAAATGGGAACCTAATCTGCTGTGTAAACTTTCACCAGAAACAGAATAAAATATTATTTTTTTAAAAATAATGAACTAATGATGATACACCCACATGGATAAATCTCAAAATAATTATGTTGAATAAAAAAAGCCAGACAAAAAAGAGAACATTCCATTTATATAACATTCTAGAAAATTCAAACTAATCTATAATGACAGAAAGCAGAAGAGTGGTTACCTAGGGACAGAGATGGGGAGGAGACGGACGAGAGGGATTACCAAGGGGCATAATAGATGTGTTCATTATCTGATTATGGTGATACTTTCAGAGGATACAAAACATATGTCCAAATTTATCACATTGCACACTATAAATATATGCAATTTATCATATGTCAATTATACCTTATATATAAAATAAAATATAACTGTAAAACATATGTTGACATATATATGCATAAATACACTGCACTGTACCCAACAATTTTAGAATACATATTCTTCTTCCAGAAATACGTGGACCATTTAAGAAATTGATTACATTCAGGTTACAAGTTTCATAGATAGGTACTCTATCACTTTCTCTGATCACAATACAATTAAATTAGAAATCAATTACAAACAGAAAACTAGGGGGGAAAAAACATGTGCTTGGGCATTAGGAAACACTCTTAAGTCATGAATTAGAAAAAAATCTTAGTGAAAATTAGAAAATATTTAGAACTATACAATAACAAAATTCTATACACTAAAAACTGTAGAATTTGCCTAAAGCATTACTGCACTAGTGAGAAAGCTATACTCTTATATGCTTCTATTAGACATAAGTAAAAATTAGGTAGAAAAACTTACAGTTGAACAAGCCAAAGAAAGTTAAAAGGAAGGAAATAATAAAATAATAAATAAAAATAAGAACACAGAATGAT
>NW_004444074.1:3520858-3522598 GCF_000243295.1 Trichechus manatus latirostris
CATTTCATTTTTGATGATTTCCAGTTTTCCTAGATTCATACTTCATACATTCCACATTCTGATTATTAATGGATGTTTGCAGCTGGTTTCTTCTCATTTTGAGTCATGCCACATCAGCAAATGAAGGTCTCGAAAGCTTGACTCCATCCATATCATTAAGGTCGACTCTACTTTGAGGAGGCAGCTCTTCCCTAGTCGTATTTTGAGTGCCTTCCAACCTGAAGGGGCGCATCTTCTGGCACTATATCAGATAATGTTCCGCTGCTATTCATAAGGTTTTCTCGGGTTAATTTTTTTCAGAAGTAGACCACCAGGTCCTTCTTCCTGGTCTGTCTTAGTCTGGAAGCTCAGCTGAAACCTTTCCACCATGGGTGACCCTGCTGGTATTTGAATACTGGTGGCATAGTTTCCAACATGTCCCCACAGCAACACACAAGCCCCCACAGTACAACAAACTGACAGATGCATGTGGGCCGTAAAGGTTACAGATTTGGAAACCCTATGGGGCAGTTCTACTCTGTCCTACAGGGTCACTATGAGTCAGAATCTACTTGACGGCAATGGGTCTGGGTTTGTATATATGTTTGAAGTCCTTGGGTGGTGCACACGATTAAGCACTGAACTGCTAACTGAAGGGCCGGATGTTTGAGTCCACCCAGAAGCACCTGGGAAGAAAGGCCTGGTGATCTACTTCTGAAAAATCAGCCAATGAAAACCCTATGTAGCACAGTTCTACTCTGACACACATGAGGTCAACGTAAGTAGGAATCGACTAGATGGCAGCTGGTTCTGTGTTTTTAATTATATAGATAAATACCTATGTTATAATGTTAAGTGAAAAAAGGGAAATTTACAACTGTTCGTATAGTATATTCACAGTTATGTGAAAGGAAAAAAAATATTTAGAGAAAAAAGAAGGAAATGAGAAAATGTACCAAAATGTTAACCTTGGGACTATGGGTGATTTCTTATCTTTCAACTTTTTCTAGTATTTAAAAGTCTTTAATAATCCCATTTTACTCTTATAATAGAAAAATAAACTTTTAAAAATTATGTTATTGCTGGTAGGGATGTAAAATGGTGCAGACACTGTGGAAAACAGTTTGGCGATTCCTCAAAAAGTTAAACATAGAATTACCACACGACCCAACAATTTCACTCCTAGGTGTAAATACCCAAAATTATTGAAAATAGGGACTCAAACGGATACCTGTACACCAATGTCCATAGCAGCATTATTCACAACAGCCAAAAGAGGGAAACAACCCAAGTGTCCATCAACAGATGAATGGATAAATTAAATGTGGTATATCCATACAATGGAGTATTACTCAGCCATAAAGAGAAACGAAGTTCTGATCTATGCTACAACATGGATGAAACTTGCAAACATTATGCTGAGTAAAATAAGTCAGACACAGAAGGACAAATATTGGATAATCCCACTTATATGAAATACCTACAACAGGCAGACGCATGAAACAGAAAGTAGATTCATGGTTACCTGGGACTGTGGAGAGGGGGGAATGGGGAGCTATTTAATGGGTACAGAGTTTCTGTTTGGAATGATGAAAAAGCTTTGGAAATAAATAGTGATGATGGTTGCAAAAGAAAGGAAAAAAAGCTAAACGTTAAATAAAAATATATTACCCATCCATCTTTATGGTCCAAGCGCAGAAGGTAAAATTAGGGGAGACAAGAAGTTAACACAGTGCTCAGGGTCTTTTCAACTCTGTGATT
>NW_004444074.1:3523552-3529683 GCF_000243295.1 Trichechus manatus latirostris
GGATGGCGCGGGACTGGGCAGTGTTTCATTCCTTTGTGCACCAGGTCATCGTGAGTTGGGGCCAACCTGATGGCAGTGAACAACAACATCTCCTGTAATAATGACAGTCATTAATACTTGTTAAGCATCTACTTTATGCCAAGTCCTTTACATATGTTAGTTCCATGAATCCAATGAGACAGAAATCCTCATTACCATTTTGCAGGTGAGGAAACTGAAGCTCAGACAAGCTAAATGACACAACTATGACAAGTGGCAGCATCAGGATTCGATCCTACGTCCTCCTAGCTCCAGACCCCAGGTCTTTCCATCATGTCACAGTGACTAACCTCAAAACAGCTATTGGTGTCCTGGGTGTGCTAGGGAGAGTCCTACCATTTTATACACATTTTCTCATTTAGTAACCCTGTAGATGTAGATAGTGTCTTCATTTTACAAATGAGGAAACAGTGGCTAAGAGAAGATAAGTCACAGCACAAGACACCACAGTTGGTAAGGGGTAGAACCAGGACTCTAACTCAGGTTGGTCTGTATTTATAGCCATTAGTCCATTGTGTTTTCCCAAGAGAGGAATAAGCGAGAAACTCTCAGCCTGGGACACAGGGTGCCTTCACTGGCTCAGTCAGCAACAAAAAATGAACATCTGACCTTCATCCATTCCACAGCCACTCTGGAAAACAGTTTGGCAGTTTCTCAAAAAGTTGAACATAGAACTAGTATATGACTCAGCAATCTCAATCCTAGGTATATATCCAGAAAATTGAAGCAGGAACAAAAACAGAAATCTGTACACCAATGTTCACTGCAGCATTATTCCCAATAGCCAAAAGGTGGAAACAACCACAATGTCCATCAACAGACAGATAAACAAAATGTGGTTTATACACACAATGAAATACTACTCAGCCATAAAGAGAAATGAAGTTCTGATGTCTGCCACCACGTGGATCAACCTTGAAGACATCATACTGAGTGAAATAAATCAGTTGCAAAGGACAAATATTACATGATCTCATTTATAGGAAATAAGAAAATATATAGAAACCAAAAACTGTTAGTGGTTACCAGGGGTGGGAGGGAAGTGGAAAGGGGGAGTTTTTGCTTAGAGGGCATTGAGGTTATGTTAATGGTGGTGGAATAATTTGGAAAAGGTTAGCAAGAATGGTTACACAACTTGAAGAATGTAATCAATGTTACCGAATTGCACATTTAGAAATTGTTTTGATGGCATGTGTTTTGTTATATATATTTTTATCACAATAAAATTTTAAAATTAACAAAAAATACAGCATCTGGCAGAGAGGTGAAGGCAATAAGGGAGAGCTATCAGGGCTATCCTGGGCCAGGTGGGGCCCAGCTCTGTACTGCTCACACACCTGAGCCCATAGGCTTGTGGAGCTAGCAGTATACAGAGACAACCATGTGGCCTGGCCAAGGGCCAGCACGGATGTCACGTCCTCCTGCCAGTGCTGACAGTGCTGTTGTTGACCTGCCAAAAGGCCTCATGAGAAGCTGGTAAAGCTCTCTTTAAGGATTCCTGGTTCTGGGAAATACCGCCTCCTCTGTGGTAGAAAATTCCAATGCCACCTGGCTTGGCAAGGGAAAGTGATATCTAACCTCCTTGACCCCCCAGGAGCCACAGGGTCCTACTCGGACCCAGCATCCGGTGCCAAGGCTGGCCCTGTGTGCCCGGACCCAGAGGCTGAGCTCTGACCAGTGAACAATACAAGCAAGGGCTCCAACTCTCAGGGTGGTAGGAAGTGCAGGTCAGCATGGGGGTGGCCAAACCACAGGTGGTCCGGCCAGAGGCCAAATGATGCCTGAGCATGGCGAAGGGGCCTCTGAGATGTGAACAAGGTTGAGGAGGAAGCCAGACCAGCACCAAAGAGAGGTCTGAGGATATGGAGTGTTGAGAACCCTCATACACTGCTGGTAGGAGTGGAAATGAGGACCATGTCTTTGGAAAACAGTTTGATACTATCTAGTAGGGGTTCCTAGGTGGTGCAAATAAATGGTTAATACGTTCAGCTGCTAACCGAAACTTTGGAAGCTCGAGTTCACCCAGAGGTGCCTAGGAAGAAAAGCCTGCTGATCTACTGAAAAATCAGCCGTTGAAAACCCTATGAGGCACAGTTCTACTCTGACACTCATGAGGATGCCATGAGTCAGAATTGTCTCAAAGGCAACTGAAAGGCCAGTTAGGTCCAATGAGACTCAAGGAAAGACTTGGTGGAGCTTCTAGGAAAGAAGAAACCACAAGAACCCAAGGTCCTCTCTGTCCTAGAAGACAAGAGCAACGATGTGGCTTTGATTGCCACAGGACGCCAGCCCACCGCCACAAACAGACCCAGCCTTAGGATGACACTAGTACTATGGATGGCAGAGTAGAGAGACCGGAAGAGCCTCAGTCTGCAATGATGTCGTTGAGGGGCTGGCACACCCTGAAGCACACCTGACCTCTGGCCTTCCTCTTACGTGACCTAATACATCTTCCTGTTGCTTAAGTCAGGTTGATTAGGGTGTTCTGCTCATTGCAGCTAAAAGCCTCCTAACTGATACAGGTAATGTATATAAAGCTCCATTATAATGCTGGACACATAGAGGAACGGGATTAACGTTGTTACTCTGAACTGTACTGTTCATAGATCACTTTCATATACACTGGCTAGAATTACATAAAGGGGACAGGACAGAACGAAAAATCCCAGTCGGACACTCTCACTTCTTATAGAAGACTCACCATTTTAGGCATCTCAGCCCGACTCCTAGACCATTCTCTCTCTCCTGACAGGCAGGTACTATAACAATAATGATTTTAAAAAGTAATACTTACATATCCCTTCACAGTTTGCAAAGAACCTGTGATGGAGGCAGGGTGGGTTTATCACCCCCAAACTACTGAGAAGCAGGGAGAAAAGAGGTTTGCTCACAATCACCGAGCTGGAGCCAGGAGAACCCAGGCCTCCTTGATTCCAGGTTCCAGGACACCAAGCTGCCAAGTGCCTCAAGATCACTTCACCACTGTGTAAAATACCACTTTCTATTTTTTGCCCTGGGGGCAGTAGTGGCTCAGTGGTAGAATTCTTGACTTTCATGCAGGAGACCCGGGTTCAATTCCTGGTCAATGTACCTCATACGCAGCCCCCAGTCACCTGTCCATGGAGGCTTGTGTATTGCTGTGATGCTCAGCAGGTTTCAGCAGAGCTTCCAGACTAGCGATCTACTTCTGAAAATCAGCCAATGAAAACCCTATAGATCACGAGGGTCCGATTCATTGTGCATGGGGTGACCATGAGTCAGGGCTGACTCAACAGCAGAAACAACAACACTGTTTGCCCTAAAACAACTTCTCAAACTTCTAGATGTACCCTCTAGGCTTGTAAGAATTCCAAGATTGGATGAGCAAGCCTGTTCCACCTTCTCTGTACCTTCATCATCAAAGGACTTTAATTACACTCCCTCCTCAGTCTCTATCTTTTCAGACGGAAGAATTCGAACTGTGGAGCTGGCCTTCATGGCAAAAGCCCTTCATCACTCCACTGTCCGGCCCCTTTCCAGTTCTATTATGTCTTTCTTGGAATGCGGAGGCCATAACAACAGAAACCACAGTGACTTCCATTTTGAAGAACCTTCTACAGTGACAAGGGCCCCATTTATATATTCAAACCAATGGCCAGAGAGGCTGTGGCTTGCCGAAGGTCGCACATGGTGTCACCCATAAAGCCTAAACAAAAAGAATTCCAATTGCCATGATCTCCTCACCACACCCAACGAATTGTGTGCAGTATTCCAGAGGGGCACTATATACGAGTCAGGGTGCAGTCAGTAATAAGTGGCAGGGTTAAAAATCAGGTCAAACTGGCCTAAAGTAATAATGAGGATTTATTGAATTACATAACTGGAAGCTGTGAAGCAGACAAGCTTCTGGATTGGTTAATAGGGGCTCAACAATATCACTATAGTCCCAATTTCATTCTGTCCTACTACCCACAGAGGCTGTAGTGGGTTGAATGGTGGCACCTAAAAAGATATGCCCATGTCCTAACCACTGGAATTTGTGAATGTGACCTTATTTGAAAAAGGGGTCTTTAAAGATGTAATTAACAAAGGATGAGATCATAATGAACTATCCAATGAAAGGTGCCCTTATAAGAGACAGAAGAAGACACAGACACAGAGGAGAAGGTCATGTGAAGACAGAGGTAGATTAGAGTGATGTGGCCACAAGCCAAGGAACACCTGGAGCCACCAGAAGTTGGAAGAGACAAGGACATATTCTTGCCTAGAGCCTCCAGAGGGAGTACAGCCCTGCCAATACCTTGATTTCAGCCCAGTGAAGCTGATTTGAGACTTGTGGCCTCCAGAACTGTGAAAGAATATATTTCTGTTGTGTTTAGCCACAAGTTTGTGGTAATTTGTTACAGCAGGCTTAGGATACTAATACAGAAGACAGGAATGCAATGATGCTGGTTAAGTTAAGCCTGAACCCATGCCCAACCCCCTATATCCAAGGGTAGAGCTACCTCTCCTCAAAACCCATGGCTGCTTGGGAAAGGTATGGTCACCAAGGGGAATGGATGTGGAGGAGGCAACCACAGTGTCCACTCCAGGCACCCTGTGCAAGAAAGCCACCATCTCCTGTTCTCTGGGCAACAGAAGAGCACAAGAAGAACAGAGAGTACCCAAGAGGCATGACCTTCACATGCTCAAGATGCTACACAGCCCTGAGGCTTCCCCAAACCCTGATAAAGCATTTGAACACCTGGAACACAGAGCACTTCCTTGTGAAATAGTGGACATAAAAAGACTTATGAACGATAAAGATCACTCATACTTAAGAGATTATTCCATCTACCTGGTCGTCCAAGCTAGGACCTCAAGGTCATCCCAGACTCTTCCTTCCCACTGCAGCTACCCTCACAGGCAATCTGTCGCAAGTCCTGTCAGATCTACCTCCTATACATAGCTCCACTTCCCTCCAGCTCCACAGCTATTACCCTAGTGTAGGTCACCATCATCTCTTGCTAGATTACTGAAACAGCCCCCAGACTGGCCTCCCTGCCTCCAGTCTCAGCATCCTCCCACCATTCTCCACCAGGAACCAGAAGGCTCTCCTGAAAATGAAAAGTCACCAATGTCCCATTCCTGCTAAAACCCCTTCAAGGGCTGCCCCAGCCCCTTGGCACAGCTTTCAAGGCCTCATGCTTACCTGACTAGCTTCACATCTCTCACCACGTCTCTCACCATAGAGAATGACATACAGTTCTCCAAATCCACCAAGTTCTCTCACACCTGAGGGCTTCTGCACACGCAGCTTCCTCTACCTGGACCACCACCACTGCTTGCCTACCAAGCCCTCAAGAACTCAGCCTACAGACTGTCTCCTCCCAGAGGTCTTCCAGCCCTCCCTACCCCTTCCTCTGGGTTCCCACAGCACCTTATGCTTACTCTTATCACGGTCCTTCAAGGGTGTTGTGATGGTCTATGTGTGCTATTACCTTCCCCTAGACTCTCTGGAAACCCCTGGTGGCATACTGGTTTAAAAGCTATGGCTGCTAACCAAAAGGTCAGCAGTTCAAATCCACCAGGCACTCCTTGGAAACTCTATGGGGCAGTTCTACTCTGTCTTATAGGGTCTCTGTGAGTCGGAATTGACTTGATGGCAGTAGTTTTTTGTTTTGGGTTTAGATTCTCTGAACTCCCTGAAACCAGGAACTGGGTCTTCCACCTCTCCAGCCTGACTGAGTACATAGTAGATAGCCAGTGTTCAGAAATAAATGAATCAAGACCAAACCTACACTGAATGCCTTGGCTTTGTCTGAAAGAAAATTCATCCTAGCCTTTTGCTAAATCTAAATGTTTCCCAGCTCAATAGAGCAAGCATACAAGCACAAAAGCTTGCACAGGATGACTTGCGTCACACCCTATGTTTGTGAACTCTGGCCAGTTATTTCACCTCCCTGAGCCTCAGTTTCTAGTTCTGTAAAATGGGAATTACAAGTCCCACTTCATAAGAAAAATCACTTAGCATATAATCTGGCAGAGGCATACAGCACAATAAATTTTACTTTCTTCTATGCACATACTTCATTGGAAGTCAACAAACATTTATGAAGTATTTACTATATGCC
>NW_004444074.1:3530337-3531488 GCF_000243295.1 Trichechus manatus latirostris
CAGAACATGGAAGCGTGCCTCCTAGGGCGGGCTTCTCTCTGACTCACGGAAAACCCTGTGAGATGGAGAGAAATGTTTTCTTCAGAGACTATGGCCGTGTGTTGCTCCCCAGGCTATCATCAAGTACAAAATCCTAGCGGAATTCTCCAAACCTTGGTGCCCTAGAAACCAATTGAACTGTCCTGCCCATAAACACCTGCAAGATCTAGCTCAGTCCCGAAAGCTGCTCAATAGAAGCTGCTGGAAGCAGGGAGGCCGTTCTTTCCAAAGGCCTTGGCTTTGCACCCAGACTTGCTAAGTCAACAAAGTGGAAGCCAGATTTACTTCTTGCCTTCGTGTTAAACCCTCCACCTCCTCCTTCCAACTCACTGGTTCTTCTCCCTGCCGGCCCCACTCCCCCACACGCTGACGCACAGACACGCACAAACACTCCTCCAGATATACCATTCTCGGTTATTTGGGTGGGGAATCCGCTCTGGGAGAAACGGGAGGCAGAATCTAGATGGGCCACAGCCACGGATATGTTTTGTCTTTCTCCGTATTCAAACCATCCTGTGAAAAGCCGGGCCCAAGAATAGGAAAACCAAGAGCAGTTCAGCTCCAAGATACTTACATAGCCCCATGAATTTGCTTCAGCCTCCCCGGAGGCAGGCTCAGACTTCCCCAAGACAGCAGGGCTTTGCTGAACCCAGCCAGTGCTCCTGTGCATGAAGAGTGGCCTTTGCAACCTCTGCTGTCAGACTCTGAGAAGGGGAAGGCGGGCTCTGAGGAGAAGCCCCCTCTCAGGCAAAGCCGGGGAAGCACTACCCACCATACCTGCTGGCATCCCATAACCAAACCGTACCCCACGGTAAACACTGCACCAGACTGGGTTAGTGGGTGGGGTGAAGGGGTTCATTCCTCCAGAATTTCCCAAACGGAAGAAAACATAATGGACAGAAATACACTGGGGCCATCAAAAATACTCGAAATTACCTATACAAATTGTGTGACACAATTCTGTTTGTTCTACCACATGGCAAAAATTGAAAAGTTTTTCATAAAGATAGACAGTAAAAAATTATCGGCACCCTGATAGTAATCAACCAATGATATATCTTTTTTTTAGTTTCTCATACAAAATTTATACATACGATGTTATGTGACCCTAG
>NW_004444074.1:3532820-3540860 GCF_000243295.1 Trichechus manatus latirostris
GATTAATGCTAGCCTTGTTGGGGTGAGATGGTATCTCATTGTAGTTTTGATTTGCATTTCTCTAATGGTTAATGTCATGAGCATTTCCTCATGTGTCTGTTAGCCACCTGAATGTCTTCTTTGATGAAGTGCCTGTTCATATCCTTTGCCCATTTTTTAATTGGGTTATTTTGTTGTTGTTGTCGAGGTTTTGCAGTATTTTGTAGATTTTAGAGAGTAGATGCTGAGCGGACTTGTCATAGCCAAAACATTTTTCCCCGTCTCTAGGTTGTCTTTTTACCCTTTTGGTGAAGTCTTTTGATGAGCATTAAATGTTTTTTAGGAGCTCCCAGTTATCTAGTTTCTCTTCTGGTGTTTGTGCGTTGTTAGTAATGTTTTGTATTCTGTTTATGCCATGTATTAGGGCTCCTAGCATTGTCCCTATTTTTTCTTCCATGACCAACGATGGTATTTTAAGTATGCCATCTCTACCGCTGATGATCTGCCTCCCTACAACCCCCAGCAGTCACTGGTTCACAATCAGGCTTGCCTAATTTTCATCTCTTGTATCTGGGGGGTTCAAGAAACAAAACTGTCATTTACTTTAACCATCCTAATTTCCGAGCCTGAGCTTCCATTCAGGCGTTCTGGGGTTCTCCTCACTTCCTCAGAGCTGTGCCAGGGCCTCGTGTAGTGTCCATGCAAATGGGGCTGGGCAGCAGGTCACCAAGTTGTCCATCCATCTACAGTGGTCATCCTTCTGTACGCGGCCCTCCAGGCCCATCAGGCTCTCTGCATGCTTGGGGCATGGGTGTCTTTTGCAGGATGGTTCCAACTGCCTAGAAGCAACAACATCTTTCACAGACTGAGCACCTGACTCCCCAGGGGCATTGCAGGAAGCAGGGCTTGTGCTGGCATCCCCAGATCTCTCCCTCCTCTACCCATCCCTATTGCACAACCCAGGGGACTTCGGGTGGGGCAGCGGGTGGCTGGAAAAGTCTTAACCCTCAAATTTCTTCAAGATACCCAGTTTATGGACCCCAAATCCCCTTGCTCCTTTTGTAAAGCAAAACCCAGAAAGATTTGTCTACTGTTTTTGACCCAGCCATATGCCTCCACTAAGGCCATGAGCACAGGGCCTGCCTGCATGGAGCAAGGCAGTGAGAGAAAACAAGTTCATATCCCAACCCCTGGCAACCTCTAATCTACTTTCTGTCTCTACGCCTTTGCCTATTCTATTTCATATAAGTTGAGATTATACAATATTTGTCCTTTTGTGTCTGGGATATTTCACTTAATATGTTTTCAAGGGTCGTCTATGTCACAGCATGTACCAAAACTTCATTTCTCTTTATGGCTGAATAATATTCCATTGTGTGTGTGTGCATATATATATGACATTTTGTTAAAAGAACATAACCACATCATTATCACAAAAAAAAGTTTTTAATAATTCCTAGTATTATCAAAGAGCCAATCAGTGAGACCTTTGTGAATGGCCTTGTTCACACTCTTTTAGGAGCCTTTGAAAAATAGTGTAAATAGTTAAATCCTCAATTAACTGCCAGGGAGAAGCTGACTCAGATTTTGGATCTGAGACCTTTGCTTGATTCCTTCAGTAAGGAGGGAGTGGAGACAAGCCTTCAGCCTGCCAAAGAAACAAAAGCAACTTGCTCCGGCTGATCACAGACTTGCAAGAGCAACGAAGAGATCAGATGTTAAAGTCACATGCAGATTTAGGTCCCAGTTCTGCCACTTAATGGCTGTGTGAGCTTGGACAGGCCAGAACACTTCGAGTCTTGCTTTCCCTCCCCACCTCTAAAATGGGGTAAGGAGTCCCTGGATGGGGCAAACAGTTAAGTGCTCGACATCAGCTGAAAAGGTTAGTGGTTCAAAACCACCCAGACACACCTCAAAAGGCAGGCCTGGTGATGTGCTTCTGAAAGGTCACAGCCTAGAAAACCCTATGGAGTACGTGATAAAGATGTATTTACAACAACAACAAAAAATAGAGTAGCTGCCGAGACTGCTCATGTACAACCAAAAACCTCACAAGTTTTGGCTTCTTGGTTTGGAGGTTTAAGGTCACGGTTTCATGGGACATCCCAGTTAACTCGCCTAATAACGTGTGTAGTGCTTCTCTGTGTAGTACAGTTCTCTGTGTAGTGCCTGGGGTCTTAAAAGCTTGCAAGCAGTGATCCAAGGCATGACACTAGTCTCTATTTGCCTGGAGCAACAGAGAAAGGAGAGTCAGGAATAGGAGGATATGGAATGTGTGGCTAATTGTCTCCATGAACAACTGCCTCCTTTGCCACTGCATGGTGTCCGGCTACCATTACCGAACATTCTCATCAAAGATTCTATAGAAGAATCCTGATCAAAAGGGGGGAAATGCAGATCAGAATTTCAAATTCTCATGGACTCTAGACTTTCTGGAGCTATGGGGGCTGGATGGATCCCTGAAACTACTGCCTTAAGATAATCTTTAAAACCTTAAACCAAAAATATCCCCTGAAGTCTTCTGAAAACCAAACAAAAGTTTGGCTAAACTACTAAAAGATGTCTGCCTTGAGCATTATGCTCTTTCAAAAACTATCTATATGGGATCAAAGTGACAACAGCAACTTGAAAGTTTAGATAGGAACCTTAGGGAGCAGTGAGTTTATGATAATGAGTGAGGAACAATTTGGAAAAGGAAGGTGAGAATGGTTGCACAATGTCACTGAACTGTACATGTAGAAACTGCTGAATTGGTGTTATGTTTTGCTGTGTATATTCTCAACAATTTAAAAAAAAAAAAACCCTATGGAGCAGTTATACTCTACATACACGGAGTTGATGGACTCAGCAGCAACTACCAAAAAAAACAAAAATAGGGTAAACAAGAAAAACAGTGATGTCATACAAGTAACTGTAAGGATTAAAAGATTAAATGGAGAGCAGAGTTTAAAATCTTTTACACTGATTAAGGGTTATACAACTGCTGGTTTAATTAATTTCCCATTTAGTTTCCCAGCTTACAAAAAGCCCATGTTAACTAAGTAAATGTTCAATTTTCTCCATCAACAGGAATAGAAATTAGCCACAAAGTCACCAATTTCTCTTGGATTTCAACTCCTGGCCAATAGTGCCAGACCTACAGAAGCAAAACTAAAAATTTATTCTCTTTCACAGAGTAGTTTTAAGTCTCTGAGTATTTCAATCCTTAAAATATAATCCAGGGACTTTACATGAAGGAGTAAGGCCTTGCTCAGAAGCATCTAACTAAAAAGGGAGGGAAAAAGTAGACAAAGTATATTGATTTTTTTCTACCTTTATTTATAAAGAGCACAACTCCTCCTCCAGACACAGACACAAACACTCACACTTTCCAAGGAGAAACCCACAAAGAACAAAACAACAAGAAACCGGGGAGAAGAATGGGAGCCTTATTCAACACCAGTCTGTGCACCCCAGACACAGGGATCACCAAAAACGTTTTCCTAGATATGACATCTGACCTAAAAACAGAGAGAGAGAGACCTTATGTTGTGGCCCCACCTCGTCCACAAGGCAGAAAGGCTTCACACTCAATCTTCAGCATCATCAAACTGTCCCGTTTCAAAGACCATCTTGGAATAATGGGGTATCAGTGGAGGTGGATGGTGCCAGCTGGGGTCATAGACCATGTCTCCTTGTGGGGCACAGCACACCCAAGGTTTGACTTCTTGAGAAATGCTCCCCTGGATGTCATCAGCATCTGCAGGCAGTTTCAAAAGACAGATTAAAGGGAGGATGGAAGGTGGAAATGGACAGCCAAAAAGTATGTATGTTTAGGGAACACACACTTGCACTTATTGTTTGAAAACATGCATGTGTGCACGTGCACATTCACGTGTACACACACTCTGCTCTTTCCTGAAGAACTGCAAATATGTCCATTCTAAACTAACCCATAGTTACGCTTTTCAAGTAAGGGTTCTTGATAGTGCAGAAGTAAATGGATAGCAGAGCACTTCTGTCTCTATTCGCTCAAAGATGTTTGAAAAGAGTAACACTGTTTTTATGTTAAAACAAACTGATATACTGTAAGAGTCAAATTAAATATGAAAGAGAAGCTGTCAGAGAAATATCAGACTTGCAACACATATCTGACTAAGCTCATAGATGCGAGTCCCTCCTCCAAACTGTCTGCTGTTAAAAGAGTAGTAGCAAAGTCTGAGAAGCGCTGGCCTCGGACCCCAGAAACCCCACACCTACCATAGGGATTCCCTTGATCCATTTTCAACTCCAAGTCCCAGTCCTCATTGAAAAGATCAGCTGTCTGTTCCTTGGGCAGGCAGCCGGAAACCCCTTCTGGCAGCTCCCAGGCATTCAGTTCCCCATCAGAATCCTCATCATCCAAAGCAAAGTCTTCCTCTTCACAATGGGCACCCTCACCATGGACAGGACTATCATTAGGGATGCTCTGTGCCCCTCTGGCTAAGAAATCAATAAAAGGAAGGTCTTAAAACAACTGACAAACCAGAGAGCGCCTACTCTTGCATCTGGATGGAGTGGGGAAAGCACAGTAATTGGTGGGCTGGAGTTGCTGATGCTGCTGTTAGTTGCCATCAGGTCAGTTCTGACTCATGGTGACCCCCTGTGTGCAGAGTAGAACTGCTCCATAGGGTTTTCAAGACTGTGACCTTTTGAAGCAGATCACCAGGCCTTTCTTCTGAGGTACCTCTGGGTGGGTTTGAACCACCAACTTTTCGGTTAGTGGTCAAGTGCTTAATTATTTGTGCCACCCAGTGACTCCTGGCGAGATGGGGAGTGGGGCATAAAAAAAATCACTCATATCTAGCTTTGTAAGGCATGTGGAAAATAATTTGACAGAGTTACTATGAGGGCAATAAAACAAATGTGCAAACCTTCCAGCCACCTGAGCACAAAAATAATTTTACATTTTCCGACGCAGGGTTGATCATTTATTTTAAATAAGATGTTTTGCCTTAAACTAGGCCGTCATACGCCCAGTCTTGTAATTCATGGCAGGGAGCCAGGCAGTTTATATTTGCAGGTAGCATTCATGTCATTGAGGCAAAGGGCCTCTGACAAATTATATGCTTTCCCAATACAAGCCTGAATTGAATGTTTTATCTTCTCTTTCCCCCCCTTCCTCCTCAAAGCACATGTCAGAGGTGAGCGCAGAGACAACGGGAGCATGGCAGGAACACAGCCAGAGGAACAGCAGAAGCCAGCCAGTCACAACGGGAAGCTACCATGTCTCTTGCTCCTGACATTGGGGACAGCTGGAAGGTCCATTTTCAAAAGCTCTCAAAATAATGAAAGTAAGTTTAGGGAAGGATAATGGACCTCCAAGCATACGGTGCTATGGTGATGCCGGTTTAGAGGTGGGGAAGGACTCAGCCTCAGAATGGTCAGACTATCAACACTGTTTAACAATAACAACAGCTATTAAGCAATAAAGTAACAGTTAAGGGCATAAGAAGGGCTGTCTAGGTTCAAATCTCAGTTTTGCTAATCACTAAATGTGTGACCGAAGCCAAAATTTAACTATTCTGTGCCTCAGTTTCCTCATCTGTAAAATGGAGAGGGTTGTGAGAGTTGGAAACATGAGGGGAGGGGAGGGCAGGGGAGCGCAGAGGGCAGGGAAAATGAACTAACACTGTTCCCAGCACACAGTGAGCCTCATTAAGTGTTAGCTGCTGTGACTGTAACTATCACGCGCTTGGTACTTTCTCTAGCACAGCACTGCCCAACAGAACTTCCTGTGATGACGGAAATATTCTATAAGCTGTGCTGTCCAACAGGGTAGTTCTAGCCACATGTGGCTACTGAGTACTTGAATTTTGGCTAGTACAACCGAGGAACTGAATTTTTCATTTAATGGCTATCGTATTGGGCAGCATATTTCTAGATCCTTTCACTACCCAATCCTCAGAGCAACCCTCTGAGGTAGGTATTATTACCCCCATTTAAAAATGAAGAAAGGCTAAGTGACTCATTTCTAAGGCCACAAAGCTCGAGCTTAGGACTATCTTACCCAGGGCTGAAATTTAAAACAATTTTGCCCTGCTCCAAAGATACTCCTTCCACTGTCCCATGCTGTTTCTCTTAGTGGAAGCAAGGGTTTGGGTATAAAAAAAGTCCAGGGCTTCCCTTAAGGAAGCTCCAGTTGGGCTTCCAAACAAGGGCACTGTTTAAAGAGTAGGCAGAGACGGCAACGTGGCAGCAAAGGGAAGGACTGGCAGGAAAGAGAAGGTAACAAGAAGCAGTCTCTAGACTGCCCCTCTAGTCAATTCCCTGGTTGGTTTCTCCCAACATCCATCCCAGTGTCTTGGCATCTACTTGCCTAGTCGATCCGTGGCCTTCCCAGTCTCCCTTTCCATCTGGTGGGAGCGGTCAAAGGCAGCAAAGCCAATCTGCAGGAAGAAGCAGCAATTACCTGGTGATGTGGATATCTGGGTATGCCCATTATTAAGCTATTGTATCTCAGCTCCAAAGCCATACATCTAAATTCTGCTTTGTGATTCTGGGGCTGAAACTCTGCAACCCACTTTTCTGCTTTGTCTGTTAGACTTAGCAAGGCTGGAGGGAGAAGGGACGTGCTCCTTCCTAGCCCTGTAAACATCACCCCAGCAACACTTCTTCACCCCCAGCAGCAGGAGTGCCTCCCTACAGCAGCAGCTGAACCCAGTTTACAGTTTGCCCAGCACTTGCAGAAGAAATAACCTCACTGCTGGGCTCTCTCTTCAGAGGTCTGGGTCCCAGGCACTCAGGGCCCCTCTTCCAAGCTCAGAGCACTAACTGGGGCAGTGCCCCCTCCTCAAAGACTGAATTTCAGCTCTGCAAAGCCTTGCTTTTACATTTTAATCATTCCCACCTCATCCCTTTGTTCCCTCAGCCCTAGGGTTGGTAGCTGTTTCCTGCAGTTGCTACCTGCATGTTTACTTCCTACCCTCTGTTAGTACTTAGATAACAACTGTACATTTAGTTAACAATACTATCAAATTCTGTTCGAATACTGGTGTGGTTTCTATCTCCTGACTGATATGCGCGGGGAGCAGGGCTCTCGTTCCTCTGCACGGCTGAGCACTGACCTAACTGGAAATCATCTCCCCTCACAGCCAACCAGATGCATCTCTGAGTCCATCACCCAAAAGTTCCTGAAATCATATGGCCTCCAAGACCTCTTTCAAGATGGACTAAGAGCCTGAAGGAGAAGACTGATTTCAATAGCAGATGTGCTGCTCAGAGTGAACAGTCAAGTGGCCACATCACCTCACCCATCCTACCTGGGTTTCTTTCTCTGGAAATTGGAGGTGATGTTATCTCATCATAACCAGGAGGCTTATGCTAACATCTATGGAAACACCTAGCATGTGGCAGGAATTGTAATGTTCGTTGAATTCAAGTCCACTTCTCTTCCCCCACTTCTAAACTGCACTCGACACTTGCCAGAGACCTAAGCATGCAGAGTATTAGCATTCATGATCTAGTCATGCCTGGATTTTATGTTTCAATTCCGCCTCTGTGGTGACAACCCTTGGCCAGAGCTGCCGCCTGCAGGGTCTCTCACCTGAACTACTGCAAGAGCCTCCTAACTGCCTCCCCTCACTGCATCTTACTCAGCCTTAGAGGTGATCACTACTCTGCTCAAAAACCTTCTACAGCCCTCCACAGAATCAGCCATGGCATTTAACCCCAACCGCATCTACCTGTGGAACATAGTTCTCTCTCCCCTCTGGGACCCAAGCTCCAAACCATCTGCCCTACACGTTCTCCTCTCCACGCCTCTGCAGGCACAAGCACCCTCTCACTTTGGAGAGGAAGGGCACATCGCTTCCTGCTATGCCCAGTTAAATTCGTCTCATCCTATTCGGCCCTCCCAAGTATTTTATCACTGTATTTTTTACATCATACTTTGGTTAAGTACTCTCTGACCCTTAACAAGTATTCCATTCATTCATCCATCAATTAACACTGGAGTGTCTGTCTGTTACCTTCGTGGCAGGCACTGTGCACTCAACAAAGGGTTCTAGCCTCAAGAAGCTCAGCGTCCAGCAGGGATTACAG
>NW_004444074.1:3541527-3544615 GCF_000243295.1 Trichechus manatus latirostris
CAGCTTGGCCGCCCCCAGCGCCTGGGCCCCAGCGGCCTGAGGGTCCATGCCAGGCGGCCCGCTGCTCGGCGCCCTGGACGCTGCTCGGCCACGTGACGCTCCGGCTTGGCTACGAGCCCGAGGATACGCCGCGGAGAGCCAATCAGCCGGGGGCTGGCCTGGGCGGGGGGGGGACCGGGGTCACGAGGAAGCCAGGGGCGGGGCGGAGAGCGAAAAATCCCTCCCACCCGGACCCCGAATGGGCAGCAAACTGGGGTGCTGATTTTTGTAGCTCCCAGCAGTCCAGACCCTAGGACTGAAAAACTAACTGCATCTGCAGTGCTTCAGCTTCAAAAGCTCTAATTTCTCTATTAGTACTGAATTACCCAAGAGTCTACCTGGTAATGTAGAAAGCCCAGCTCTCAAAACTTTCAGTTCCATGGTAGCTCCAACCACAATTTCACTCTTCATGTCTTCACAGGTTTCTCTAGAATTCAGGAGGGCTCCTACGGAATTCAGGCTGGAAATGAAACGTAACTCACCCACCAGTGGATGAAACAACTCAGCAGCCCAAGTGACTCCACCCTGAATTAATTATTCTTTAAAATTAACTAGTTTGATCAAAACAACAAACTCCTGCTATGCACTGGACGTGTTTTAAGTTGACAGTCATAGCCCATAGCCCTAACGTATGCTGTGACGAGTCTGACCCCGGCTCTCTTTAAATGTTGAAAGCCTGGTACTCTACAACAGTTATCATTCCCATTTTGCCTCTGAGGACATAAGGCAATGCCCTCATGATAGGCAGGCCTGAGCTGCAGATAAGCCTAGTCCAGTACTCTAAAACTAGTCTCCCTACATTGTCTACACTCTAATAACAAGCCTGCTCAAGGTGATGATCACATGTTAACAATTAAGTATTAGAGAAGCTGGAAGCTGGGATTCCTTGCTCACCAAGCAACCATACGACAAGCTTTTGGGACCTTAAATTAGCCTATTCTTTACCTCCATCAAAAGGGTGTATTGTTTGTAAATAAAGCATTTGAAAAAGTTTAGCATAACAGTTGACACATATTATTCAGTGTTGGTTTCTTTTCTCTCTGTAGACTTTCCTGGGGGCGGGGGAGAATGTGACCAATTAATGTGCTCTACTCTGCTGGCCCAAGTCAGTCTCCCCAAGTCTGACTGGCTCTAGGTTAGCAATGTCCAACAGAACCTTCTTCAATGGTGGAAATAAACGTTCTATCATCTGCGCTATACAATATGGAAACCACCAGCCACGTGGTTATCAAGCACTGGAAATGTGGCCAGTGTGACTGAGAAGCTGGATTTTTTAATTTTAATAAATTTTAATTTAAATTGCCACACATGGCTAAGGGCTACTTACTATCTAACAGTGAAGCTCTACATGAACTAGCCAGATGCATTTCATCACCTGCAATAGTGAGAACCATAAATAGATGACGCACCTTCACAGTCTTGCCAAAACTAGCCAACCACAGCCCCCTTTACTCTATTCCCTTTCATGCCAACAAGTTATTTCTCTCCTAAAATAAAAACACTACATAGGATAACAGAATGTTAAGCTTCCCAGGACTTAAATGAGACGGGGAAAGAGGAAATTTTTCTTGATTTTAAAACAAACGACAAGCAAACAACTTATAGCACAAAAGCTCAAAATAAAAATGCCCAAATCAGACTCTAATATTCATAGGAATTTAATATATAATAAAGATAGCATCACAAATCAGTAGAGAGAAAAGTACTGGCCACAAATGGTGCCCAAAAAATCAGTTAACTGTTGGGGGTGGGGGGGGGGCAGGGAATAAGTTGTCCTAAAGAAAGGAAAGGGCTTTCAAAGTACTTTAAAAACAATAGAAATCACCAAAAATACCACTGGATGTCAAAAAACATCATTTAAAAAAAAGCTGGGGGTAAATTATTTGCAACAAACTGGAGACAAAAGATTAATATTCTTTAAATATATAAAGAATAATTTCTTATAAATGAATAAGAAAAAAGAACAGTTCAAAAAATGGTCAAAGAACATGAAAAGACAGAAGAAACATGAAAAAAATTAACTTCACTAATAGCAAAGAAGTTCACGTTAAAACGATACGTCATTTTTTACCTATTAAAATGGTAAAAATAAAAAACATAAACACCCAGTGCAAGTAAAGATGCTGACACTCTCATGCAATGCTTCAAAGAACCAAATTAACGATACGTATCAAAATTCTTTTAGTTATATTCTTTTAACCAGTAATTCCACTGCCAGGTATTAATCTCCTTAAGGAAATAACCAGGAATGTAAACAAAGATTTACAAGAATCTTTAACTACAGTGTTTATACAAAGGAAAAATTAGAACCACACGGGATTAGTAAAGTAATGGCTCATTTATACAACGGAGTGTAGTAATCCATTAAATATTTTTAAGGCTATGTAATGACGCGGAAAAATAATAAGTTGGACATGAATATAAAATTGCACTGAATGCTTGTCTCAGTGACATCATACGATTAAGTTAAAGGCAGGGCTTCCTTCTTTTGGAACCCCTGCTGAGAATTTCCATTTCTAACACGTTTCCTGAGGATGCTAATGATGCTGGTTAGGGACCAATTCTGAGAACCACTGGCAGAGCCAAACCAAAAAACCAAACCTGTTGCTGTGGAGACGATTCTGACTCATAGTGATCCTGTAGGACAAAGTAGAACTGCCCCCTTAGGGTTTCCAAGGAGCGGCTGGTGGATTCAAACTGCCGACCTTTGGTTAGCAGCCTGGCTCTTAACCACTGCACCACCAAGACCCCACTGGTAGAGCAGTGGTTCTCTAAATTTATTATACGATACATAAGAATTAACTGGGGATCTTGTTAACATGTAGATTCTGATTAAATATATCGGGTGAAACTGCAAGTTCTCGGCAGAGGTTCAAACCATAACAAACCGGTTCAAAGGCCTGGTTAAAGGATATAAAATTCTAACAACTCCCTGCCTCCCCTGTTCCCAGAATGTCCTCTTCTCCTCCAAGCCACCCTTACACACTAAACTTCTGAAGCACTTCTGTGCTGCTCTAATCTACTTCCCACACCTACCCATCTTTGTTCC
>NW_004444074.1:3544715-3648156 GCF_000243295.1 Trichechus manatus latirostris
CAACCTTTTCCTCAGTACCGAGCACTTCCTTCTCTATTGCTTCAACCAGCTCTTGGGACACCAGCTCTGTTTCTCCAACCCCTATACCTCCATCCCAAAAGGCCTCCCTTCTCTCCTGACATGATGGGCACTCAAATATTTCCTGAATGAATGAATGACCATAAATACAATTCTGATAAAGGAAATCAAATTACTAAATTTAACTCCAGACGATGGGATTACAGGATGTTTTTATTTTCTTCTCCACTGTTCTATTCTTCTATATTTTCTACAACAAATGCATACTACATGTACTTTTAAAACAAGAAAAAAATAAACATACAGTACTGTGCTTCCTCCTCCATTTTAATTGACCAGGGAGTGGGGGTATAATAAATTAAACTCACTTGTATGATTTCCATATATTTTGGGAAATATTTAGAACCTGAAGCAGACCCAGCCTCAACAAGTAGCTTTCTGCTACTAAACAGTAGTTCTCTTTTTTGGAATTAAAGATTAACACATCAACACAAAATTAAAGCATGTCTCAAAATCAGACAGCTATCTTGTCAGCCATCTCTAAGCAAATTACAAACTGAAAATCTGCCTAGAGGGTTTACAATACTTTTTCATAAAGTTGGCTGTGTTCTTCCTCTTTTCACAGCTGGCCAGCCTGATGCATAGCATGTTTAGCTACAAACACTTCTGCTGATTCTCCCTGCAACATCTTCATGGCTCGCCAATAGATCTGTCCGCAGTTCTCAGGTCTACCAAGAGGGTGATTCAATTCCTCTTTGATGTAATCCATCCAAAGATCTTTAAAGGGGTCAAAAAAAAATTACTGTTAACATACAATCAGACAACTGGCAGGGCTTTATTAGGTAAACTTAATTATTTAATATTGATTCAACTCAAGAATTCTAAGAAATTTAACTTCTTGCTGTTATTTCCCTAGAATCCTATATGAGACAATACCTTTCACAATTGGATTCTTTACACTAAGGTATATCAAAACAAATTTTAAATAAAAGTAGAAAAACTTCACTTTAATCATGGCAGTCTATGTCATTTCTTAAAGTCAAAAATACTAAATTTTTTAGAGGGAGGATTTTGCTAAGTCTTTCAAGGTGAAATTGACCCTAATGAATTCACTCTAACTTTAAAGCTTGCTAATAAAACTTGCTCGGGGTAGCAAAAATGCAGCTTTCATTCATTTCACCAGGAAAAGGTCAGTGAAGCTATGTAGAAGCTAATTTTTTTTTCTTAATGTGACGCTGATAACTATACATGTGAGTGTTTTTGTGTTCATATATAAAGCCTCAGATTTTATATGACATACCTATGCTCAGAGGTATGTCTTACAAGTCCTACAAATGAGTGTAATGTGGGTAGTGACAGCCCATGACAACTAGTGCCACTTTGTATCCCATTTTTACCCTTTGCTGTAATTCCTACTCCTTTTTGGTTCTGACCAACATTATTACCACATTTTTTCACAAATAATGTGTGGACACAAAAAGAAAATCTTTGACGGTTACGAGGGAGGGGAGGGGTGAGGAAGGAAAAACACTAACTAGACAGTAGATAAGAGGTAACTTCGGTGAAAGGTAAGACAGTATACAATACTGAGTAAACCAGCACAACTTGACCAAGGCAAGGTCATGAAAGCTCCATCGACACATCCAAAGTCCCTGAGGGACCAAATTACTGGGCTGAGGGCTGTGAGGACCATGGTCTAGAGGAACATCTAGCTCAACTGGCATAACATAGTTTATAAAGAAAATGTTCTACATTCTACTTTGGTGAGTAGCATCTGGGGTCTTAAAAGCTTGCGAGCAGCCATCTAAGATACTCCACTGGTCTCACCCCATCAGGAGCAAGGGAGAATGAAGAAAACCAAAGACAGGAGGGAAAGATTAGTTCAAAGGACTAATGGACGACAGCTACCACAGCCTCCACAAGACTGAGTTCTGCACAACTCAATGGTGCCCAGCTACCACCACTGACTGCTCTGACAGGGATCACAAGAGAGGATCCCAGACAGAGCTGGAAAAAAATGTAGAACAAAATTCTAACTCACAAAAAAAGACCAGACTGACTGGCCTGACACAGACTGGAAAAACACCGAGAGTATGGCCGCCAGACACCCTTTTAGCTCAGTGGTGAAGTCACTCCTGAGGTTCACCCTTCAGCCAGACATTAGACAGGCTCATAAAAAAAAAAAAAAAAAACAACACTAAAGGGGCACACCAGCACAGGGGCAAGGACTAGAAGGCAGGAGGGGACAGGAAAGCTGGTAATAGGGAACCCAAGGCCAAGTGCTGACATGCCGTAGGGTTGGTAACCAGTGTCACAAAATGGTATGTGTACTAATTGTTTAAGAAGAACCTAGTTTGTTCTGTAAACCTTCATCTAAAGTATAATAATAAAATTCAAGAAAACGTGTGGAAATAATGAGATTACATAAACAGTCTCGCACACCGTGCCCATGCACATACCAAGCAAGTCTCGTGACGTTTCCAGAAGTGGATTTTGGCCTCATCCACCCTTCCTCCTATATTACAGGTAAATCATATCATTCTGTTCACATTCTTTAATCTCCTGCTTAACCAAAAACCAAACCCACGGCGACTAAGTCAATTCTGACTCATAGCGACCCTACAGGACAGAGTAGAACTGCCCTATAGAGTTCCCAAGGCTGTAAATTTTCACAGAAGCAGACTGCCTTTCTCCCGCAGAGCAGCTGGTGGGTCCAAACTGCAAACCTTTTAGTTAGCAACCAAGTGCTTTAAACACTACACCACCAGGGCTCCTAATCTCCTGCATATGTGTAAAAGTAGTCCAAAAATGTTACTTTTAATCATAACTGTACAGTAAAGGTATAAAGCCATGGTCAAGAAGTCGTGGATCCAGTTTAGTAGTATCCCAGCGCATTCCAGAGCATTAGCTCAACAGCTGAATGCAAAAACCTTATCACATCATCTTAAATGAAACCATCAGGTTATATGAGGTCTGCTTATTTCATAGTTTAATTATGTCTTCTTAGTATCAGCTGAAGTCAGCCACATGTAAAAAAATTTGGCATAGCATGCTTACGGAAATAATGTGCAGGGGGAGGAGGTTGTGTGGTTGGCAAAAACACATATAATGCATGTATTTTGTGAAAAAATACAGTAACTTACCCCTTCCAAATATCACTTTTAGAGAACCAAACCAAGCAAATCTCTCTCTAATCCAGAGTTCTTAATATAAGATCCAGGGACCCTTGAGCCTATGAATCCCTGAAATTATAAGGAAAATTGTGTGCAAGTGTTTACGCACAAAACAAGGGCGGAGGCAGGAGAAGGATATATAATTGTATTCTCAAAGAGAGTAATGACTCAAAAAAAGTTAACAAACACTGTTCTAACCATACTGATAGGTCACAGACAGCACATCCAGATAGACCCACGTGTCTATAATTGAAGTTTACTTACCAGAATCTACAGATCCAAACTCTCTTAAAGCCCTCTCATAATATTCTCTTAAGTTCGCCATCTTGCAGGATTCCTAACAGAAATAATAGACAATCTTGTCTCAAAAGCCTAATTTATAATGGCTCAAATTCATTTCAACAACGTTATTAAACAGTTACTACTATTTGTTAGGTACTTAAGGGTAGGGTGGTTAAGTTGAACAAAGCCTGACTCTTTTCCAGAGAAAAGTCAAACGCAAACAATGAGTTCTACTAATTACCAAAGTGAAGTAAATGCTAATCAGTGATAAAAGCACCTTGCTATCGTACCACACAAGGAGCCGCGCTGCTGCAACCGTTAAGGGCTCGGCTGCTAACCGAAAGGTCGGCAGTTTGGAGTCACTGACCCACCAGCGGCTCCGAGGGAGAAAAGACCTGGCGATCTGCTCCTATAAAGATTACAGACTAGGAAACCCTGTGGGGTAGCTCTACTCTGTCACATAGGGGTGTTATAATCAAATCTCAGTGGGGGAACCTGAGCAGCATCAGAGAACATATTTGAGAGCCTGATGGATGAGTGAGATTTAAATAAAGAAAATAAAGGAGAAGGTTCTCCCTGTGGCCAAGGATTTTTTCATTTTGAGTACTGGCCTCTGACACACACTAGTTATGTCCACCTTAAAACTTTTTATATCAAGGCACTTTTTATAACAAAGCAAAGTATAAATAAATACTAGTAATATGACCTTTGACAAGTTTTTTTAACCTATTCTGACCTTAAAAGTTTCTCACCTGTACAACAGAAATAGTAATACCTCTTAAAACAACTATGAGGATTAAATTTAAAATGCTGATTAATTATGCACCTATCAGAGTACCCAGCACTAACTTTACAATCAATAAATGTTAATTCATTATGGCTACTTCCATTTAAACGCATTCCTTTTTGTTTCGTTTTCAAAGTAGATCAACATCTTCAGTTAAAAAATCCTTTAATACAGTCAGATAACTACTTCCTCATTTAAATTTCTCTTCACTGGGACTGTATTATTTTATAGAAAGTCAATTTAACCTTGTATTTTGCACCCGCATGAAAAATGGAATCACATTTGTTGAGGACTCATAATGTGCGTGGCACTATGCAAAGTCCTTTCCATGCAGAATCTTCATTTGCCCTATAGTCCTCACACCCCTGAGCAGGCAATATGACCCCCCTTACAGATAAGGGTGCTGAGGCCTAGAATTAAGTGACTTGCTTAAGCATAACTTATGAATGTAAAGCCTAGCTATTAGCCATTATGTTATACTACCTCCTGTACTGTAAGACATAATAAATAAATGGACAAAGAACAAGAGCGGATACTTGACCCACACAACAATGAGCAAAACTATGAAAACAAGAGTCTAACCTCACTAGTAACTTCTCAAAATTAAATAAAAATAATAGACACCAATCAAAATATCAAAATAAGTGGAAAAAACAAAACTGAATACTACTAGGTATACTGGTACCTTTGCTGACACTGTTTAAGTATCATTTTCTTAGAAGACTATCTGGCAATATATAAAGAACCATAAAAAACGAACTAGTAACCCTAGTTCTAGATATTTATCTCAAGAAAACAATTCAAAAGAAAAAAAAAAGCCATATAAACAAAAGGCTGTTTTCAGTATCAAAAAACTGGAAACAACCTATATGTAAAGGGAAAGTTTAAAACAAAAACTATGGTTTAAGAGTAATACAACCATTAAAAACACAGTAACCACGTAGAACAGAAACATGTTTACAAAATAAATATGGTTGGTTGTACTTATGTGATAGAATCACAGATACACTTGGATTTTCGTGTATTATTTTTTGATTGAGGCTACTGACTGAACTTTCCTTGCTCACAAATTCAGCTGAAGGACTGGTACCAGAAACAGTTCTGAGGGCCTGGTCTCTACCTCACAACTCAATACAAGAGAACATGCAGAGCACTATGGAGACAGGGAAGCACCTCACCCAGCCTGGCAGGGAAGGCTGCCTAGAAGAGGTGACATCTGGGTTTTCTATTTCCCAGACACGTACTTTCTCTTTTTTGCTTGATTACCATTCTTGAGCCGTATCTATGAAAAAAGGGTTGGACCAGGAGACCAGAAATTTATGCTGTTATAATGAGAACTTTTTAAATAACAAAACGCTAACAGAAACCACGAAACCATTTTTCCAGACGAGAAATAAAGAGAACACTTACTTGTTCCTTTTCAAACTGGATCATTTTCCTGAAAAAATCAACTGAAAATGGTCGGCTTTCCTGTAAACTAAAAAGGAAAAGGGGGGGAGGGGCAGGGTTATCTTCCACAATGACAAAAAGGCTCGTGTCTCATCAATACAAAATACCTCTGCCAGTGCCTCCACAACGCATGGTTTAATAAAGACTTGGTCACATTCAATGCAGGAACCTGACCTGGCCACCACTTACTCTCAAAGCTCAAAGTCTGTAAGGACTTACCCTTAACTACCACTAAATTTTTTTCCCTATCAAGTCTTCTGTTTTCTTCTGTCACTTTTAGAGTTTTAAGTTCTCTCTACAATATCTAAAAGTCTTTTGGAAAGAGACCAATAATTCCATTTGTAAGAATATATTCTAAGGAAATAGTATGTGTTCAGACATTATCAAAGCAGTACTGCTGTGGCCAAATAAATTATAGCACATCTACAGGATGGTGTATCACAGCTATTTTTCATATATTATGCTTATGAAGTATTTTTACTAACGGAGGAAAACGCCCCATCTAATGTTCATCCATAAAAGTTGTATACAAATTGGGGTTACAGTATAATCTTAACTATGTAAAAAATAAATTTTAAAATGATACTTGAACAGTAGTTTTTTTCTTGATGATGAGATTACAATGAATTATTACAATTATCTTTATTTATTTATTTTGTATTTTCCACAATGGATAGTAACTGTTTTTATTGTTCAAAAAAGGAAAAAGAAACATTACTTTTTTTAAAAAAGCTTCTGGATTACTTCCTCAGATACTATTTGTGGTACATATAGTCTGGGTATGAGGAGCTGAGTTTGGGAAGGAGAGACCAGTAGCAGATAGGAAAGATTATGAGTACCTTCTAAACACTGCTCTGGCCTTTTTGTAGCCAACACTTCGATAAGCCCAATCCAGGTACTTATCCTTCAGGATTACTGAGTCGGCACCTGTGACAGCTAGGACAGCTTTCTAAAATTTTAAAGAAAAAAGAAATAAGCTGTACAAGAAAACTTACAGGTATCAAAACAAACTTTCCCAGAACCACCCCAGGCCACTCAATTAATAGTGCTGAAAAAACCCTAAACCTACCAATCAGTGACCATATTTACCCAACCCCCAAACACAGCAAGACTTAGCATGGGGCCTCTACCTTAAAGATTGCTTCAGTGTCTTCCTGGCTTTTAGTGCCTTCACTCCACTCCACCCAAGAAATCCACAATGGTAGACAAACCTGTCACAACAAAAAATGTTAGAAAATGACAACAAAGCACTATGCTCTGAAAACTAACCACTATAGGACAAACTACAGGTTACTTCTAAAATAATTAACATATAAAATAGGGATTCATTCCATTTCAAATTCTCATGGACTCCATACTCTCTGGAGCCACGGAGGGTGGATGAACCCCAGAAACTACTGCCCTGAGATAACTTTAAACCTTAAACCAAAAATATCCCCCGAAGTTTTCTTAAAACCAAACAATAATGTAGCTTAACTAGCAAAAAATGTCTGCCTTGAGCATTAAGCTCTTTTAAGAACTATCTACATGGGATCAAACTGACAACAGCAACTCGAAAGATTAGATAGGAACTTTAGGGGGGCAGTAAGTTTATGTTAATGAGGGAGGAACAACTCAGAAAAGAAGGGTGAGAATGGCTGCACAACTCAAAAGAATGTAATCAGTGTCACTGAATTGAACATGCATACACGGCTGAATTGGTGTATGTTTTGCTATGTTTTCAACAACAACAAAATAAACAAAATTTTTAAAATATATATATGGATTCACTCCAAGCTTGCCCTCTGGGCAACCCAGAACTGCCCAGCAGGAATGGCATGCCAGAACACAGACAGCCTTCCTACCAAGCCACCCAGAGCAATACTCTCTTGTTAGTTCTAGTTCCCTTGTGTTGGGGAATACTGCTTATAGTTATTATCATCAATTATCTTTTAGTTAATTAAGAAATTAACAGCCCACAGCTAGTCAGACCCAGAAGCAGGTCTCTGTTGTCTAAAACCCACAAGTACTAACGTAGGCTAAACTGTCTATCTGATCTTCACTCATGTCCCAGAGGCACACACGAAGGAGCAGCCAAATAAATAGTTAAGATGTTTCCCGCTTTACTGTGATACTTTTTTCCTACCAATACAAAAATATTGCAAAGCTATAACTTAAAGGTTTAGAAATACATGTGTGTTGAAAAGCTGGAGGCTTTGGAGGCATGTGAAAATAAATTCCATTAATATTTCTCACTTGTACAATATTTAAATAGAATACAAAATTTTATATAATGTATATAATTTTACATAATACAGTCAATTTTCAAATAACGAATTAGAAACAGGCTATTAAATGGAAGTCATTTCTTCTACATGGAATTGACCTCACCATTTGCTAAAAATCCCACTCCAGGGTCAGCTCTCATCAGATAAGTTACACTCTAAATTAGCTTTGGCTGAAGTCTTAAAAGGTTTCCTAAACAGAATGAAATAAATGGACCAAACAACGACAGCCTCCACTAGCCTGAGACCAGAAGAACTGGATAGTGCCCAGCAACTACTACCATGATCACAGTAGAAGGTCCTCGACATAATGGCAGAAAAATGTCGAACAAAATTCAAATTCATACAAAGACCAGACTTACTGGTCTGATAGAGACTGGTGGAACCCCCAAGAATATGGTCTTCAGACACCCTTCAAACCTGGACGTAAACCCACTCCCAGAGATCATCTTTCAGCCAAACAATAGACAGGCTATAAAGTGAACAATAACACAAGTACAGAACATGCTTCTCAGAACAATCAACCATTCAAGACCAGAAGGGCAGCATTTGCTCACAAACAAAGTTCAGAAGGCAGAAAAGGGCAAGAAAGATGGGCAAATGGAAACAGAGAACTCAGGGAGGAAGTGGGTAGGCAGCCATCACACTGAGGGGATTGCAATTAATGTCACAAAACAAAATGCATATAAATTGTTGAATGGGAAACTAATTCACTCTGTAAACTTTCACCCAAACTACAACAAAATGTTCAAATAAATGAACAGAACGAAATACAAAAGACACAACTCACAAACCTGGGGCTTCAGGTGCGCAAAGGCTTCTTCAAACAGCATGGCTATGTCAGTGCTCTCTGATTTAATCAGCACCTGCAGCTTCATCTGCCACATTGTCACAGAGTCTCTAAACAATTCGGTCCCAGCTCCGGCCACCTCCAGGGCTTCCTTAAACAAGTCATGGTGCAGCAGCAACTCAATCTAGGCAAGACAAAGGATTATTGGAAAATTAATTACTGAAGCCTCCATTATCTATGTAATGAATTATCTTAGGGAATAATTTCAATAGTCTTCCCACTAAATCTTTTACCGTGACTGCTAAGCAGGGACAAAGTGAACAAATTGGAATTCCTCCTTCTTTCCCTGCTTTTATCCCCAAGGGCTATGAGAAAAACAGGGAAGAGATGAAAAACAGAGGGCCTGAATAATTTAGACTCAAAATTTTTAATAAAATGCTTGACTATACTAGAACCCACAACCAAAAAAAACAGAGTATAAAAATCAGTAAAGATAAAACCAGTGTTTGTGGGGTGATAGGGCAGCAGGAAGGAGCCCTGGTAGCGCAATGGTTAACTACTTGGCTACCAACCAAAACGTCAGTGGTTCAAACCCACCAGCCACTCTTCAGTAGAAAGATGTGGCAGTCTGCTCCGGTAAAGATTACAGCCTTGGAAACCCCACGGGGCAGTTCCACTCTGTCCCACAGGGTCACTATGAGCCAGAATCGACTGGACAGCAACCAGTTTTGGAAAGAAGCAGATATGGTCATTTAAATGGAGTTGAACATACTATAAATTGATACCATTTTTCTAAAATGTAATTTGACGCTATATAACAAGTGTCACAAGGAGTCCCTGGGGGGTGCAAACAGTTAGATGCTCCTCTACTAACCAAAAGGTTGGTGATGCAAATCTACCCAGAGGTGCCTGAGAAGAAAGGCCTGGCAAAAGACCACAGTCATTTAAAACCCTATGGAGCAGAGAATCAACTCAATGGTAACTGCTTTTTAAAAAAAAAAAAAAAAACACAAGAGTCATAAAAGTATCCATACTAGCAACAATAGCACTAACAATCAAAAAATACATGAGTGGTTACATAGGTAAATATGTATGCATACATGTGTATAGCAAAGTATACATGCCTATATGTGTGCATATATAGGAGTATCTGTAGGCATAGCTATATACATGTTTGTGTTGCTACACATGTATTCGTTTATACGATAAAGCACATAGAGGGCACACTCACGGATACCTCTCAGACATAACCAAACACCTCGCAGGACTGGTTTACTGGGTTTGAAGGCTTAGGACTATAGTCTTGTGAAACAACTCAGTCAACTGGCACAACACAGTCTATAAAGTTTATGTTCTACATCCTGGTTTGCTAAGTAGTGTCTGGCCATCGAAGATACAACTACTGGTCTCTACTTGTTTGGAGTAAAAGAGAAAGAAGGAAACCAAACACTCAAAAAAGAAACTAGTCTACAGGACTAACTGCCTACACAAACCACAGCCTCATCTATCCAGAGACCAACAGAACTAGATGATGTCCAGTTACCACTACCGACCATCCTGACAAGGAACACAATAGATGGTCCCAGATAGAATGGTAGAAAATTATAGGACAAAACCCTAATTCTTAAAAAAAGAAAGGCCAGACTTACTGGACCAGAAGAAACTGAGGGAACCTCCAAGACTATCACCTTGAGATACCCTTTAAACTTTGAACTGAAACTACTCCTGGAGGTCACCTTTCAGCTGAATAACAGATTGGCTCATAAAATAAAGTGTCACCCATGAGTACTGTGTTCCTTTAAAAAAAAAAAAAATTATCTACATGATCTATATGAGACCAAACAGTCAACATTTACCCTAAAGCAAAGATGGTGGGGGGTGGGGGGATAGAGAGAAGCTAGATTAATGGAAATGGAATGTCCAGAACGGAAATAATGAGAATGTTAACATAATGTGGAAAACGTAACCGATGTCACTAAACAATATGTACATAAATTGTTAAATGGGAACCTAATTTGCCATGTAAACCTAATTTGCCACCAAAAACTCAATAAATAATTTTTTAAAAATCCATTGTCTTAAACTAGGGGATTTTACTTTAACAAATATGCCCCCAAGAAATAAATGAACAGATGAAGGAAACGGAAGACTCAAAGAAGAACTAGTCCACAGGACGAATAGCCCACACAAAATCACAGCCTCTTCTAACCTGAGACCAGAAGAACTAGATGGTGCCTGGCTACCACTACCAACTGTTCTGACAAGGGATACAATAAAAGGTCCCAGATAGAATGGGAGAAAAATGTAGAACAAAACCCAAATTCCTAAAAAAAAAAAAAAAAAGCCAGACCTACCGGACTGATAAAGATTAGAGGAACCCCAAGACTATCACCCTAAAATAACCTTTGAACTTGGAACTGAAGCTATTTCTGGAGGTCACCTTTCAGCCAAATAACAGATTGGCTCATAAATTAAACAGTATCACCTGTAAGGAATGTGTCCCTTAAACAATCAGCTATATGAGACCAAATGGTCAACATTTACCCAAAAGCAAAGATGAGAAGGCAAAGAGGGGAAGGGACGCAAGATCAACGGAAACAGAACAAACAGAATGGAAATAATGAGAATGCTGACACATGGTAAAAACCGTAACCAATGGCATGGAACAATTTGTATAAAAATTGTTAAATGGGAACCTAATTTGCTGAGTAAACTTTCACCTACAACACAATAAAATAATAATAAAAAAAAGAAATAATTGAACAGAAGGAAATTCCATCTATTCAAAAACACTTGTATCAAAAAAATATTAAAAAAACTAAAACCAATACAATTTTATAGAATTGTGGAAAAGCAGGTAAATGGCAGTCTATAATCAATTCACTGAACAAGCATTTTTACTGCACACCATATATACTAGATGCTAGATTCAATAATGAGCAGATCGGGTACATTCCCTAATACCCACAGAGACTCCAATCTAGCAGTAGAGACAGAGTTTGATAAGTGACATGACAGAAAAATAATCAGATTCTACCGAAGTACAAAGCAGGAGCACCCAAAAGGTCTATGGAAGTGTTGAGAAACTACTTCCAGAAAGGAAGCAACACTTAAGCTAAGACTTGAAGGGCAGTCATTAGCCAGGTAAAAGCAGAGACCTCCAGGAAAAGAGAAGACCTCCTAACTAGCATGTGCAAGAGGATGAAAATGAGAGGCAGCAAGGGTACAAAAGGAAATCCAGAATGGCTGGAGGGCAGGATGTAAGCTAGAGAGAATGGGAAGAGATGAGACTGGGGATACAGGGAGGAGCCAAGTAAGAGTTCGGGCTTCATCCCAAGGACAAGAGGAAGCTACACAATAATCTGATAATCACTTTTAAAAAGATCATTCTGTGAAGAACAGTCAGGAAAAAGCATGGGTACAGAATCAGCTAAGCTTTTAAGTGTAGAGGCAGTAAACTGAAAGACTTTCATTAAAAGCAAGGTCACCAGACTTGAAAGCAGCAACAGAAACAGAAACCTGAACACCAATGTTCACTGCTGCACTACTGACGCTAGCCGCAAGGTGGAAACCACCTAAAATGTCCATCCACAGATGAACGGATAAACAAAATGTGGTAATATCCACACAACGGAATATTGCTCAGTCATAAAGAGAAATGAAGTCCTGAGACATGCTACAACATGAACGAACCTTGAAAACACTGTGCTGAGTGAAGCCAATCACAATGATCTCACTCATATGAAATAGCTAGAATAGGTGAATGTATAGAGACCAAAGTTTATTGGTGGTTACCAGGAGTGGGTAGGAGGGAGGGGGAAAGGGGAAGTCATTGTTTAGGAAGCACTGGGTTTCCGCGTTCATGGTGACATAAAATTTGGCAACAGATACTGGTAATGGCTGCACAACATGATTAATGTAACTGAATCACCAAACTGTATACATGAAAAATGTCAAATTGGCAAATGTTGTGTTATATATATTTTTACAACAATAAAATAAATAAATAAAAGCTGGGTCACCAAATGAGTGATGAGGTGGTAGAGTTTGGAAGGGCAGCCTCTGAGATTTGAAAAGTATATTTCAAAAGATGTTTGAAACAGCTAGAGTGGTGAATGGCAGAAGAATGATAATAATGGAAAGGCAGGCCTGCCAGGCAACACTTAAACCCAAGTTGAATTTACAGGGTGCAACTGTCTTGCCAGCAGTCAACAGTTCAAACAGGAGCAGTTGAATTCATCCAGACCTGGGATTTTCCCAGACAGATGCCGTAATAGAGGGGTGACTGGGTCTTGGTATAAACAGTAGGATACTATATAGCATATGCATAATGTAGATACATACAAAAGTATGAGAAAGATGTAAAAATAAAATATAATAGCAAGACATTAAATGGATTTATGTAAAAACTGCATAATGCTATAGATCAAAACAGGCAAGACTTATACAAATAGAAGGCACCAACAAACAGAAAAATTTTTGTCCTGTTTTTCCCCCATGAAGGTATTTAAATACATTAATACATTCATTATCTTATGTAATCCTCTCAAGACTTTGTGAGGTGGCAAAGACAAAGATCATTATCACTATTTTAAAACCAAGTAAAGAAACACATAAAGGGCAAGCGGTTTCCCCAAGTCACCTATTAAGTGCAAAGCCTAGTCTAGAGCTGTGTATTTCCACAGCACATTATTCTGGTCTCTGAAACAGTCCTTACCCAAATCACAGGGTAACCATGGTTTAGTATGCCTCTTACTAGAATGTCAACTTCTGAAATACAGGAACATATCTAACTTGTCTTTATTGTACCAGTGGTTAATCTAAGCCAGCCAGGTTAATCTGGGCCACCCTTCAGGAAAAGGATGTTTGGTAAGAGACAGATGGGTAGACAAACAAAATAAACCCAAGTTGTGAATCTTTGTTTTGATTCTTTTTCATTATATTTTTCCCTTTACTGGTATAGATTTCATTTTTGGCAAACACCAAATCCTGACCACCAAATGTAAATACTCTCTAAATTTACCCTATCAAACTGCCAAATGGCCTGAGTTATACAACTACTTAAAGGAGCCCTGGTGGCGCACTGGTCAAGCGCTCAGCTGCTAGCCAAAAGGTCAGCAGGTTGCTCCACACGAGAAAGATGTAGTAGCCTGCGTTCACAAACACTGCAGCCTTAAACCCTCTGGGGCACTTCTACCCTGTCCTATAGGGTCGCTATGAGTTGGAAAACTGACTCGACAGCAATGGGTCTATATATATACTTAAAACACATGACACCAGCACTAAACAACTGGAATAAAGTGTATTTAACTGGTACTGAATGTGTTCTCCACATCCTTACCCACTGCTTGTACTGGAATTCTGGCAGAAGCTTGAGTTCATGTGCCTTTCTGAATGCAAACATGGTTCTTCCCAGCCTCTGAAATGAGAAAAATCCCTCAGTCCATTACAAAGATTCCCACTAGGGACCTCTGACAATGAACAAAAGCAGTTTAACATATTTCTGAGAATTCAGAGAAGGTACTGCCAAGTTGCTTCTCCACGAAAGTTTGACTTATGATCAGATCAAGTTGGGCAGGTGCACCAGGCACAGCTCCATAAGAGAGCACCTCCTAACCTAGTTGCCGGTATAAGGGCAAACCAGACTCAGAACTTCAGCATGACAGGTCACCCAAAAGGAGAAGGACAGTGGTTAAGCACGAAGCTCTAGGAAGCTATCCCAGACCAGAAAAGAGCTGTGCTTCCATTCTTTTTTCAGAACAGTCATTTCCTAGTCAGCCACTGTAACCACAGAACATAAGTCTTTACCTTCTCTCTGAGGAATTCACTATTTGTCTTCTTAGTTAATCTCTCCAAACAAAAGTTGATGTAACACTTCCACATGGCCTCTAGAAAAGTCAGACAGATTGTGATCAGATCACCAATTCTCTAAATGCAACATATTATCTTTTCCCCAAAGGGAAAACGCTTCTGAAGCAGGGTTTAAATTAGCCTGATGAAAAGTTATTCCAATAACAGCCAATCTAACATCTCAAATACTAGGGAAAGACAACTGAGTAGTAACATAAATATGAAAAATAAGGGCTTTCTCCATATTATAAGCCTGATCCACTTTGCCCTGAAATTCCAATATTACAGAATAAAAATTAAATCTACATCAAAAGATAATTAAGATAATTAAGGAATGATAATTAATAAAACTTAATTATCATTTCCCCAAATAACTAAACACTAGTCATTCCAGGTCTATCTCTCACCATCAGGGAAAGAAAGAACATGGAGAGTCAGGCACACTGTAAACTGTACTACAGACAGCTTCCTGACACTGATGGTGGTAATGGGAATGAAAGCTTCAGTTTCACACTTCTATACCACACCACGGTTTAGTCAAGTTCACCTGTAGGCAGAGTCTTCACTGCCTCTTCATATACAGCACAGCACCTCTCCTCCTTCCGGCCCACCTCCACTGCTTTGGGTTGTTTCGTTGCAGGCTGCTCTTCTCCTGGCTGGGACTCTATCTCTAATTCTCGCCGTGCCACATAATCCCAAGTGAGAGGATCGTCTGTGTGTAGTGCCTGAAGGCTGAAAAATACACTTACTAGAACCTGCCCTATGACAAGAGACTCACTCAGAACACTAAACATAGAGACATTTTTCTGTGCTCTAAAAATGTACATAGAACACCCCTTTAACAATTTCACCACCACAAGAGCCACTTCCCAACAAGCCCTCCAGATGAATTTTATCAGGGGGTTAGAGCTGTCACACATTTATTGAATTTCAGAATGTTTCAGACATCATTCACAAATGTTATCTTTCAAGTAATCAAACTGCCTCCATGTGCCCTGAAGCCTTAGTATTATATCCAGGCTCTTGATTTTCTCCAGTAATAGTAATAGCAAAAAAGCGTAAGTATCAACCTGTCTGCTGAAACCCTGAAAAATATCCAAAGAGCAAACTGATTCAAGTTCTATTTTATCTCTTGTCAAAGTAAAAGTGCTACCCAGGTGTGAAAGTACCCAAAAAAAAAGGCTACATAAGTTCCCTAACTATATAAAATTACCTGCTGCATGCAACTACAAATATCCACGAGTAGAAGGCAGGATGCAGTTTTTACGTGATGAAAACTATTTTCCGAGGGAAACCAACAAGCGAGTCAGATAAATTCTCCAGGAATATATTTTCTTACTATTATTTAACTTTTCTTTCAAGGATTTAGTGTGGTATGTGTTTCTCCCCCTCCTAAATATCCAACCCCAAACCCTTAAAGAAATCAATCACAAGATCAGAAATAGTCACCTTTCACAATTTTACTTACTCATCGTAAATTTCTTTTTGCAACTGTTTGGCAAAGTCAAATAACTGTGCAATTGAAAGCAGTGACACGTGAAATTCTGCACCTAAAATATAAAAAGCACAGGAAAAGAGGTTCATTGCCAATAAGACTCTAAAGAATCACTTTATAAGCATAATTTTCTTGATGTACTAAAGTTAGATTTTCGGGTCTTTTAAATTGGGAAATGGAACCAAAAAAAAAAAAAGTCACCCACAGACCCACCAGACAAAGTCATTATTAACATTTTGGAATATTCATAAATGTTTCCAACTTTCTTTATTCTCAGCTTCTTAAGGGCATGAGGGAATGGACTGAATCATCTACTTCTTTCTAACTCTCCACATGAGTTTAAGCACTCAATAAAAACTGAAATGTTCAATCATATCCTGATGGAAAACACACCTTTTACAAAAGAAACAGGATGTTATTTCTGCTTTCAGAGCTTTACACACATTCTAATGGAAATCTTTAAAATTAGCTAAAGTCTTCCTCATTATAGAGTATCTCCCTTCCCCATCACCACATTCTGCTTTCAAAAGGTACCTACCTTTAATTATGCTCACAGAGTTTTTGTAGATGATCCGTGCCAATTCGCCATTAAGGATTTCTTCCGGATAATCAAGATTCTCCTAAAGAGTGTTATACTGAATGTAACTTAATGGGCAGTGCCATTAAGTGGAAAGAGCCCTACCATAAAAGACTAACAGTCCTAAACTACCTGCACCATGTGACTTCTGGCAAATAACATCTCAACTTTCGGCCAGTTCCCTCACTTGTAAAATGTGCAGCTTGAACCAAGATCACTATTCTTGAAACTGTTCCCATAGGCTTCTGGAGTGGCCACAAGATCACATGGCTTTAAAGCCTCCCTCCCCATTTAGATCATGACAGGACAGATCTTATGTTCCTTGTTTACCCTTGTGTGAAAGATTTTATTTGGAAAAAAAAAGTTGTAAGCAGAAAACCACTATAACATACGATGACATCAAAGTTACTTTTTCTGTGCCAACATTTTAAATTTTTTTTTTTTTTTTTAATTATTCTCTTACATAAAAAGAAGAAAGAAGGCTTGGAACCACACACTTCACAACTTTCTTCAGCCTCCTTCAACCTATTAATATATAATTTAATGAAATCATACAGGATTAAAAGTAACTTTTGGCCATTCCATCAGTAATCATTTTTAGGATCACTTTAGTTCAAAATGTCTATTTTTATAACTAAGCACACTTAAATAAATCAACTCTAGACTCATCTTAAAGTTTCAAAATATAACAACATTAAGTTGGAAAGAAAAATACATTGCTAAGATTTTTTTCCTTACTTCTAAACAGGCTCAAAATACTACATACTGCTAACAAGTGACAATATATTAGAATCTTACCACTTCCATCTTGGCTTTTTCAAATTCTTGCTTTTCCTTCCTCAGTTTCTCAGCATGCATCAGCTCCATCCTAAAGTACTACAGAAGAGAAATAATGAACTGAAAATCTTTGTGGAGAATTTTTTTTTATCAGAAATACATACCACTTTTTTAACCCATAAACATTGGATCTGGAGAGCTTGAGGGGAGTCTTATATTTTATTTTGTTATGAAACTAGCTGACAATGACAAGGTGTGGTCAAAATGATACTATATTATGTTCTTTTGGCAAGCACTCTGGAGACATGAATAAAAAATCTTAAAAAAGTAAAAAGAGCAGCTGCTGAGGCTGATTAAGTACAACCAAACACCTCCTGGGATTTGGTTCCTTGGTTTGGAGGTTTAGGGTCATGGTTTCAGGAACACACCAGTTATTTGGCCTAAAAACATGTTCAGTGCTTCTGTTCTACTTCCTAGTTCATTGCATAGTGCCTGCGGTCTTAAAAGCTTGCAAGCAGCCACTGATGCACAACAATTGGTCTCTATTCACCTGGAGCAACAGAGGAAGAAGGAGAGTCAGGAATAGAGGAGGAAATGGAATGTGTGGCCAATTGCTTCCATGAACAACTGCCTCCTTTGCCATGAGACCAGAAGAACTGGATGGTGCCAGGCTATCATTACTGAACATTTTGATCAAATATTCTATAGAAGAATCCTGATCAAAAGGGGGAAAATGCAGAACAGAATTTCAAATTCTCATAGACTCCAGACTTTCTGGAGCCATGGGGGCTAGACGAATCCCTGAAACTACTGCCCTGAGATAATTTTTAAACCTTAAACCAAAACTATACCCTGAAGTCTTTTAAAATCAAACCATAGTTTAGCTTAACTAGTAAAGAATGTCTGCTTGAGCATTATGCTCTTTTAAGATCTATATATATGGGATCAAATTGACAACAGCAACTCAAAAGATAAGATAGGAACCTTAGGGGACAGTTAAGTTTATGTTAATGGGGGAGGAACAATTCAGAAAAGGAGGGTAAGAATGGTTGTACAACTCAAGAATATAATCAATGTCACTGAATTGTACATGTAGAAACTGTGTAACTGGTATATGTTTTGCTGTGTATATTCTCAATAACAGTAAAAAATACATATTTTTTTAAAAAAACCTTAAAAAAGTTTATACCCTTTAAACTAGTAATTCTGTTCCTAGGAATCTATCATAGAGAAATAATCCTCAATACCGAAAAGTTTCATAAACAAAAGTTTAAGAGCACTTTTGGGAACAATCTAAATATCCAATAACAGGAAAAGCGATTGCCAATGCAGGCATAAAATAGTTACAATAATTTGGTAATGGCGCACCAAAATTTCATTACTCTACCTTGTTTTTAAACTGGCTGCAAAACTGTACGTACAACACAATTACCACTATGTGAAAAACGTGTACAGAAAAAAAAATGCTGTAAGGAAACGCACTGCAGTGTTAATACTGCTTGTCCTCAGTTCATCATACTTTTTTCCTTCTCTGTGCTTTCGCTTTTCTGATTTTGTTCCCCAGTTTTCTATAAACACATAATACTTTTATAGTATAAAATTTAAAAAAACTTTAATTTTTTAAGAACTGCAGCTATGAAAACATAGTGTGGATTAGAGGCTCTCAAAATGTGGTCTGGGGATACCTGGGGGTTCCTGGCACCCTTTCAGGGGCTCTGCAAGGTCAGTAGATTATTTGTAATGTATTTATTATTTTTTAATGAATTAATACATAAAAATTTTAAATTCCCATTTTAACTTCTAATACAATAAAAATTAATACAGATAGCCCATATAAGCAAAAGCTCTTTGGATCCTCGGTAGTATTTACGATTGAAAGGGGTCCGAAGATCAAAAAGTATGAATACCACTGATGTAGATCAATATGTACTGACTATATATATAAAAATGAGAACACAAGAAAATGTAGGCTAATGCCATTTTAAAGAAATAAAACGTATGTTATAAGTATTCACAATACACATAAAAATATAGGTGATAAGACTATTAAGCACTTTTTCTCTTCTTCATACAAATGTTTTCTCTGTCTATAATAAATTCCAATTACTTTTGATAAAAATAGGCAACCGATCTATTTCCATTTTAGAAAATACAAGTATGGGCATTTATGAGCAACTCCAAAAGCATATAAATAGTGACACTATACGAACAACCTTCCAACAGTAGGGAGGACTGCTTCTTACAATAGTTTCTCAATTAAAATAATAAAGGCAGAAAAGGGACAGCTAACAGACTATGAAAAGAAGGAAAGAAACACAAGGCTACAATATAAAAACACTATTAATTACTACAAGACCAAAAATACAGATGTGACTTCTATAAAACCTATTAGCACGAAGACCTATAACTTTTTCCTTTTCATTTGAGGACTAAATTCTGAGAAATGTCTCAGAAAAGGGTAGTTTCCAAAAATATACCATTATTAGCACTTGTTTTTCTCACAAGAGCCTGGCCATCGATATTCTAAAGCACCCCTCCTCTAGGAAGGAATAAATTCCTCAAGAGGGAAAGGAGGTACTAACAGAGTACTTACCTCGAGAAAAAGAGAAGTAAAGAAAAGAGGAAGAGAAGACCAAAAACAAACATGAAACAAGAAAAAAAAAGATAAAGGTACCTGAACTCTGGCTCCCCTTCTAAATAAAAAATAGGGTTCAGCCCCCTATTCCTCCCAACCCTAGTGGGCAAGTGGGGGTTCCAACCTCTAACAACCTAGAAGCTGTACACTGTTAACACTTACCACTGGCCAAGAAATATAAAGATTTTTCTACTCACCCTCCTGGCTCCCTTACACTCAGAAGCTCCCCCACACACTTTATCACTGGCCTCCATAAACGGAAGTCTTCTTTAACTTGGCAAACTTAATAAAGGATATATGTCTCCAGAGAATCAAATTGAGACATCACTTTCTCATCCTACACAAACACGCACTCACTTCTTGATAAAGTTTTGGACACTCCGGGTGAAAGCGCAGAGCCCGAAGAAATAATTGTCTTGCACTTTCTGAAGACAAGCGATCTTCCATTTCCCATTTGGCTGCCATAATCCACAAGGCTAGAAACAGAGAAAATCATCAGACTTCACTTCAGTCAATATAATTAAGTCAAACAAAAAAAGACCAATGCTCCAATTTTAATAGTCAGAGAACTTTTTTAAAAATCTTACTAAAAGAAGGAGATGCAGAGAAATGGGCTTCTAATAGCTATCTGTGAAGTTTTGTCATTTTAACTAAACTTAGAAAAAGCGTTCTGAAGCCAACAGGTAAATGTTAGTATCTGTTCAGTCTGGATAATGGGTACATCAGTGCCTGTTAACATAGGTCATCAAATCTCAGAACACCACCATTTTAAGGCATATACAAATTTTAAAGTTGTGAAAATCACAGGAAAAGAATTTATGTCTTAGAATCAATGAAATCAGACTTTTTTTTCTCCACTTTAAATAGTTTTTCTCTCTTTTCTCTATTTGAAATAGTTCATAATTTAAAAAGTAAATTTTTAATTGTACCTGCTAGACACAAAGGCTTAAAAACAAAACCTCTGTGCCTTTCTAGATGGGAACTTAACACTGAATTAAATTCTATCCACTTCCGAAACAACTTAATAAAGATCAGCTATGTTATTAGGCAAGACTGCTTATGGTAAAAATGACCCACGGTTCTTGAGGGACATCTAGCTCAACTGGCGTAACACAGTGTATAAAGAAATTGTTCTACATCCTACTTTGGTTAGTGTCTGGGGTCTTAAAAGCTTGTGAGCTGCCATCTAAGATACTCCCCCCCCATCTGGAGCAAGGCAGAATGAGGAAAACCAAAGACACAAGGGAAAGGTTAGTCGAAAAGACTAATGGACAACAACTACAGCCTCCACCAGACTGTGCCCAGCACAACTAAATGTGCCCAGCTACCACCACCGACTGCTCTGATAGGGATCACAGTAGAGGGTCATGGACAGAGCTGGAGAAATATGTAGAACAAAATTCTGACTCACAAAAAAAAGACCAGACTTACTGGTCTGACAGAGACTAGAGAAACCCCGAGAAAATGGCCCCCAGACACCCTTTTAGCTCAATGGTGAATTCACTTCTGAGGTTCACCTTTCAGCCAAAGATTAGACAGGCCCATAAAACAAAACGAGACTAAATGGGCACACCAATCCAGGGGCAAGGACTAGATGGCAGGAAGCGTAAAGGAAAGCTGCTAATGGGGAACCCAAGGTTGAGAAGGGGAGAGTGTTGACATGCTGTGGGGTTGTCAACCAATGTTACAAAACAATGTCTATTAAATGTTTAATGAGAAACTAAGTTGCTTTGTAAACCTTCATCTAAAGTACAAAAGAAAAAAAAATGACCCATAGTTGGTAATCACATCTGGACTGGGAGGGCTGTGAATAATGCACAGCCATTGCTTTGGGCTTTGCATGTGACTCCTATAACAGCATGGCTCTTGCTAGGCCCCAGGAAGCTATGCCCATCCATGGGGCTTCTAAGCCAGAATGGCTCCCCCACCCACTCATGTGGTATCATCCCCTCACATCTGAACTGTCACCTAGGGAACCAGAGACTAGGGAACCAAACTGCTAAGAGGAGTCTGCTGAAGAAGCATGCCAAAAGCTATTCTGCTGTATCCTTCTGAGTAAACTGTGGCCAATCTAGCCTATTTGAGTCTTGTGTAGTATGAAATACCTGGCTGAGACATTTATACCCTGAGAATACACACTGCACCTCCAATATAAAATAACGTGTCATTCACACATAATTAACAAGAAGTCTTTACCTTACAAACGTGAGTACCTACGCTGTGCCAGATACCATTCTAAAATCTGTATTAAAATCTTCCCCTTCAAGTTTTGGAAACCCCTACATAGACTGTGCCTGCCTCCAGATAAGAAAGTTCCCCAAAGTACAGAAGAGTTTGTCTCACCATCAACTAAAAAGAAATGTAGTCCCTGTCCACAGATATGCCTGGCACAGTAACTAGCATACAGCAGGTGGGAATGAACTAAGAGAAAGCTAGTCAGCAACAACAACTGCTTAGACCAACTACCTAATACCTAAGCTCAAGTCCTCAAAACAATTTGTCTTAGGTTTATAAAGTAAATTAAATTCCAAAATGCTTAACTCTAAATAAAGTGTTAAAAAAAAAAAAAAAGACAAAGATTTCACCATACCTGGCTTGTTCGAATGAATGGCTAACATGGCAGAGAATACCTTGCTAAGTTGAACTTTGGTAGCCTGTAAAAAAGAGGAAGAAAATTTTCTATTCCCTGTACTGTGAAATCACTGTTATTAATCTCTAACTAATCTGTACTGTATCTTCATCAATGGTAAAAATCCAACGGAGTGAGGGCTGCTATTGCTAGGGGCATAGCAATACAGACACAATCACAGTTTTCTTGTACTTAAACCACTAAATATAAGCACTCTGAATATAACTCAACTTTCCTAAACAAATACACACAACAATTACTTTCTTTTTAACTGATGTGGAACTCATTTATGAAAACATTCATTCGGTACATAAATGTTATTACACATAAATGCTATTACACTGAAGTACAGCCATCTTGAATTCTTTTTATCTCTACATCTTTGAAGAAAACCAAAGAAACCATGTGTTATCTCTACAACTTTGGAGAAAACATGGAGTTCAATAATCAAGTAGGAGGCCTAAAAGGCAGATTAACTAAAAGAAAAGAACAGGGAGGAAGACACAGCTCCCAATACTCACCCATTTCTTACAAAAGACTACATAAGACAGCCAAAGTTGAACATCATCCTGCAAGAAAAGCAATGCACTAAGCTGCCTGGATTTCACCTTTATATATAACACATCTCTGCAGTGATTAATTTTGTTAGAAACAAAAGCAGATCTCAGAAAATCCAATTTGTTACCACACCCCTCAGCCTATGAGGCTCTTCCTCACGGAGTCCTTGGATATCCTAGCCATGATAACTCACTCCATTCCCCCCACAACCTCCCACCATACTCAAAGACAATCAACTATCCAATTTGTTCAACGAAGTTCTTATGGTCTCAATGAGGGGTAAAAACACAAAATTTGCCATTCCCAGGAATCCAAAGCACATATCAACATTTCATGGAATATGACCAGCCCCAGAGCCAAACTTGGACAGAATTAAGTCACTGAGGAGCTGCCCCTACTCTAACGATTTATTTCACACTTCCAAATTGCAACCCTCTCTACTCTTCAATGTACTTTACTTAGAAAAAGGGCTTCGAACCAGTTCGTTCCAGTTCGAACCCTTGCTGAGAATTTTCACTTCCACCCCAGATATACTGAATCAGAATCTACATTTTAACTAGATTTCCAGGTGATTAAGTGACAAATTTTGAGAGCCGCTCTACTAGTGGTTCTCAGAATTGGTCCCGAACCAGCAGCATTAGCATGGCCTGGGAACTTGTCAGAAATGCAAATTCTCAGCAGGGATTCAAACCAGAAACAAACAGAAGCCCGGCTTAGAAATACATTCCAATATCTCCCAGACAATTTTTTGATCCTCAGTTATTTATCAAATACCCTGTTTTCAACACCATCTTCACAGAATAATTTTAAGGTAGTGAGATCAATTTTCTTAGTGGCCTCTTAACTGGCTCAAAAAATGTTTTAAGCAATGATATCATCACCAGGATAAGAACTGAGATGCCCAAGATAAAACTACAGAGCAATGCTTGAATATCTAAGTCATAATATGTCTAACACACATCATCACATCTCTTACAGTTAAGGATGCTCTGATCACTTACTTTCCACTTTGCTGAAGCACGTCGGAAGACGCCTTGTACTCGTCGTACGATAGAATTCTCAATCTCATCCTTCTTAAATGAATACCCAATGCGCTAAAAGAGGACATAAAAAACCAAAGCCTCAGTTGAATCACATTTATCTGAAGCGACATTCCTACTTCATCATTAAACAGTACTGATGGGGGAAGCAAATAATTACAAACAGCCATTATAGGCCTGTTACCACACAATTTATCAAGGCCAACTGTCTCTTAAACCCAAGTTCCGGCTAAATAGCCGCACGGCTTAATTCTGTGTTTCCCCTTTCCCCCAACTTCCAGAAAATCATCTACTTACTGTTCTTCTTCTCTGGATCAGCTCCAAAAGATTAATTTCATACTATGGATGAAAAACATACAAATAAAGAGAAACAAGAATTATTATAACCTTTTAAATACAGAAAATGTGTTTTAGTTAAAATTATGAAGTCAAGAACATAAAGTAGAAAACATTTTGCTATCAAGATGAATAATTTATAGTAAATATCTAGCATTCACTGAAAATTCACCTTTATATTTGAAAAGCTCACAAACACAGGTAATAATTAGCATACTTATAATCTCTTAAAAAAAATAGTTGCCATGAAGTCAACAGCGATTCATGGCAACCCCATGTGTATCAGAGTAGAACTGTGCTCCACAGGGTTTTCAATGGCTACTTTTTCAGAAGTAGATAGCAAGGCTTTTATTCCAAGGTGCCTCTGAGTAGACGCGAACCTCCAACCTTTTTGGTTAGCAGTTAAGCATGTTAACTGCAGCACTGAGGGACCCATAATCACTTTAGACGTTAAAAAAAAAAAAAAAAAGTTACTAAAACTATAAGACTTAACAAGAGCTATGGTATCAATTAATCTCGACTTTCCAAACAACATCTAGTCTACAAGAGTATGCTCAGACTTTTAATTAAAAAAGGAGTTCTTCAAACAAAATCTTAGCTAATGCATCAACAAATAAAGCAGATAAACAGAAGTGTACTAGCTGAAACAGGGGTGTCAAGCCTGACTGGCTCTCCCTGACCCACCCTCTGAAGTACTACCTGGACCTCCTAAGGCTCTCTCAAAACCAATGCTATATAATTCCTCTTCAAGCTGCATGAAGACTATTAGAGACAGAAAGCTCAGGATTTCACAAAACTACATGCTTCATTTCAGAATTGTTCTATGAAATATTTCAGGCACAGACAGCATGCACCTATCACGCAATTATATCCAAGCCTATGTTTTACTATATTTGCTTGAAGTCTTTTTTTAGAAATAAAATATTTTGAATAAAGGTGAAGTCCCTATGTACTCATTTCTCATTCTATTCCTCTCCCTCTTCAAAAGTAAACAACTAACCTGACTTTGGTGTTTATCATTCCCAAGCATGACTTTACACATTAAAATGTTGTCTTCAATGTTTTTAAACTTTATATAAATGGTATCATACTGTACCCCTCATTCCATATTTTCACTTAACATTATGACTTTAAATATATCCCTGCTGACACACAGAAGTTCAAGTTCATTCAAACTGTTGTATAGTATTTAATTGCATTAATGTGCAATTTACTTATTTTCTCCTGCTGATGTCTGTTTGTTTCCAATTTTTCTCTATTACAAAAAGTTGCAATTAGTATTCTTATACATATCTTCTTGTGAACAGATGTAGGAAATTCTCCAAAGTATATAATCACTCCCACCATTAGTATGTAAGATCCATAAGGCAATGGTTTTCGTCTGCTTAATTTACTGCTGTACCCCTACACCTCGATCAGTGCAGTGTACATAGTAAGCACTCAATATTTACTGTATGGTTGTGTGGGGGGATATATATGTAAGCAAGTAGGAGTGAGCATCTGTATGTTTTAAATCTATTTATTTCAGTTCTGCTCTCTAAAATGAAACAAATCAATCTAATCCACAATATCTACTGTATGAAAGAAATTGCTGGGTCATAAGATATACGCATTCTCAACTTTATGAGATACTACCAAATTGCTCTCCAAAGTGCTTGTACCAATTATACTACCACCAGCAGTATGAATTTCCACTACTCTAAAATCTGTATATAATCATATCAGTCTTTAAAATGGTGCCCAATATGATAGATATAAAGTGGTACTGCACCCTGATTTTATCTGATTAATAATGAGCCTGACATTTTTTCATAAATACAACCGCAAATTGTTTTCCCTTTGTGAATGTTATGTTCTTATGATTTGCCCATTTTTCTTTGTCATTTTCTTCTTGATTTACAGCTTATATATTCTAGATCCTAATTACAGGTGTTACAAATATTTTCTCCCATTCTGTGGCTTGTCATTTTTCACGTTACTTATGGTGTCTTGCTTTAGACAGAAATTTTTACTTTTAACGCTGTCAAATAATCTTCTCCTTCATGATATGTGTTTTTGGTCTCACTTATTTTTTAAGAACTATTTCCCTACATGAAGTCATTCTTCCATATTTTTCTAGAAGATTTAGTTTTCCACCTACACTTAGCTCTTCAAAACTTTATTTTTGTTCATAACATGAGAAAGGAATCTAATTTTATTTTTCAGTGTGGATAACCAGTTCCCCCAGAACCTCACTGATTTAAAACCCCACTTCTGTCTCAGAGCAATTTTTATGGTTATAGGTGCTGGGGGATGTATATGCAAGTAAGTAGGAGTGAATGTGTGTGTGTGTTAAATCTACACGCTTATTTCAGTTCTGCTCTCTAAAACAAAACAAATCAATTTAATTCACAGATAGCGCTTCAAAAGTTTGACAAGTAAAGTCTTCTTAAGGTTAAACATCTTTATTTCCTGCAACAATTCCTCTCAGAACAAGGTTTCCATCTGGCTGCCTTCCAAACTTTCAAAGTCCTTCTTAAAATTTAGTCTTGAGTCTAACACAGTACTTCAGCAATGGGCTGATAAGTATAAAACACTCTCTTTCAAGCCAACATTTTCTGAATGCCTACTGTTTGCAATGCCCACTGCAGACACTTTACTTTTGGTAATGTAGAAAACTGGATTACATTTTAACGTAGCACGCTCTTGGCTTATTTTGAGTCAGCAATCAACTATGAGCCTCAGACTTCTTCCAAAAACACTGATTCATAGGCACGTTGCATATATCATTTTGTTTATTCAGTTGTGTGTGTGTGTGTGTGTGTGTGTGTGTGTGTGTGTGTGTGTGTGTGTGTATTTAACCTATGCACAGAACCTTGTTACTGGGTTCTTTCTGAGTCCTGATTCTGTCAGTTAACTTATTACCTACTCCTTCCCATCTGAAAATTGGCTTGGCATGTATGTTTTGTCTGTACTCCAAATCTTCCATCATTTACAGAATGCAGAACTTCTGCAATATGCTTCTTCCAGCCTGACAGATTTACTGACAGTGTTAATTTTCCAACCATCTACTATCATCAAACTCCCATTCCTCTATCTTGTCCCACAAGAGGCTGTTTATTAAATCCTTGCTGAAGTCCTGATACACTGTGTCGCTGATCTACTAATTCAATACAAAAAAAGAAGGGAGTTCAATTTGGCAAGGACTAAAGCCTTAGTGGCGCAATGCTACTCCCAATAATTACCTCTACTTCTTATCTGTTCAAAAATTACCTGTTTTATCATTGATTCTAGAATTTTGTAGAAAATTAACATCACACTCACCATTCTATGATTTACCTGATTTAAAATTTGTAAGGGGATTAAGAAGTGATGAAATTGTTCACTTACTTGAACATAATTGATAAAATCTTCCTTAAAAAGGGCTCGTCGCTGTATTCTGTATTCTAGATCCGAAGCCTTCTTAATGATAGCTCTAGGGATAAAACCATTTAAAATATAATACTTGAAAAGAGCAAAAATGAAATAACTATTTTCTTAAAACCTGTTTATTTTTAATATATTTTTAAAACATGCTTACCAAAACACATAAATACCAAATATAAGTATCTACAGCATGCAAGCACTCTTACATGATTACTTCTTCGTTCTTAACTGCATCAGGATTTACTTTAAAATTTTTATGAAAATCATCTATTACCAGGACCATTTACATTCCCCTTATCAAAGCAAATAATGTTAACTACTTTACATTACACATACGTAATATGAGAAAAGATCTTTTTCCCTCCAAATTCAGATTGCTTAAATTTCAGTAATAATCAAGTCTCTTTCTTAAATTACTCTATTTCTGAATTTTCAACATGTAAATTAAAAAAAAAAAAATACCTAGAATGAAAACTTTTATTACCAAAGAATTTATGGAAAAAATTCACTGTCCTTAACTAAACAATGAATCCACAACATATGTATGCTAGAAGAATTTAATGCAAGATGTGGAAAATAACTGTCTTTACGTATAGTAATAGCAAAGATTAACTGAGCACTTATTAAGACTCTACACTGCTATGCTGTTTCATTAACAAATGTTTGAGTCCCACAGGCACATCATTAAATTCAGTCATTGCAAAACAAACAAATAGCAACAGAAAACCATTTAAAAACTATTAAGCTCAATTAATTTTAACAAACTACTGAATGCCAGCTGTGCCAGGCGCTGTAGCTAGGCGCTGGGGTAAAATATGAAATCGAACGGTTCCCGTCTTCAAGTCTAGGAAGACTTATTCACTCCTCCTGGCTTTCCACTTTCACATCTCTAGGAGTACAATGTAGTACAATCAATTTACAGTACACGGCACGGTAATCTAAATGTTTGTCTGTCTCTCCCACCACACACAGTGCACTGTTAGCTCCTGATGGGCAGGGACTCAGTTTTTTATCATCTTTGTAGCCTCAAGACCTGGCTCTATGAACGGCTGTCAATATGTTTGAAGGATAAAGCGACGGAAGAATGGATCATCTCGCAATGGATGAGAAATTAATTGTAAGTATCATCAAAATCCGGCAAATGAACTTCCACTATGTTAACAAAAATAAAAGTGCCCTTTATCCCTGCCCCCCGCCACGCACACGCCCCCAAGCTCCACTCAGCCAGCGCCGAATCTTCTTCCCCAGCCCTCCCTTTTCCCCAGCCCTCTCTCACTTAATCTCCGCATGACTGAACAGTCCAATGCGCTCCAGCTGTTCCAATTCGGGGAGCCGATCTTCTATGCGTTCCTGGATTATCTCTGCCATGAGGTTCCAACTCTACACCACACTCTGAAAATTCAGAACCGCCAACACGCGCAGAAAAAGTCCACCTTCTATTCCGGTAATCCTGCCTTTACGCTCGCACGTACTCACGTAACGTGCTCCCTAGCTCCCGCCTCTTCCGCTTCTGCCATCTCTGCCAGTGGGGAGGGCCCTTTGGCTCTTGCGGCAGCTGGCACCTCCCTGTGGCTGAATGTGGGATTGCAGCAGGAGCCCCTCCGGGCGGTAGAGAGGAAGACTCAAGAGGACAGGATTAGAGGGGCGGGGCTAGGATGGAGCGGAGCTATATGCGCGCGAGGCTTGGACGTGGGCGGGGTCCGAAAAGGCGCCTGCGGATACAGAGCAGTCGACTGAAGGAAGCTAGAAATGCGTTTTTCTCAGGCTGTTGGCTTCGTTTTTTCTGTTCTCATCCTACGCTCTCGCTTTTCAACACCAGGAACAAAAAAAAGAAAAACAGAGTGTAGGATAACGTATAATAATAAACATTTTGGAAAAGTCACTGATAAAGATCGTCAGGGGCGCTAACACCGACCAATCTACCCAAAACATTTGTTTGCTTTCGGCTGGATTTAGTAAACTAGTGTGACACATTGATTTTCACGTGCCGATTAAGAGTCTCTGATGGAACGATTAATTTTAAAATCGGGAGAAATTTTCATTGTTTGAATGACTAACCTGGCTTTGTAGACAAAATCAAAACACATGGCCCTGGGTGGGTATCAGGAACTATAATTTTTTTAGAAAAGGGAATCTTGGCATTGAAAATTTGGAAGTTACCTTAATAAATCAATAGAGTATAGACCTTCCTTAAACCATTGCATTTAGCATGCATTTCTAAGAGAACCATCAGATAACCCATCTTGGAAGCGGTACTGCTGGTGTCATCACTTAACCTAAAGTAATAACGATGTGGCTCAGTTCTATTTAAGTTCTGAAGGATGATAAAAAGCCAAAGCAGGAGTTCTTGCTAGACCAGTTTATTTCAACATGCATATTAGCACCTTGATCCTCTGTGATTTATGAAAGGGGAATAGTCTTAGCAATTAACCATGTTCCACATTCTCTGTGCCTTTCCCTTTTTTCCTTTTGCATTTTACCTGCTGATCTCAGAACGGAGGCAAAGGTTGGCTTAGGCTTCATCATTTCCTGATTCTCTAAGCTGTAAGACATTAGGAGAGTGGAACAAAATCACGGATATAAAAAAAAGATGAAATTTTCTTTGTAATAGGAAAATCTCTGGGGCCTGTGTTAACAGTAAGAATGGGGATGATGTAAGAATGGGGATGATGCTAGATAGTAAGCTTACATGCAGGGATTTTTTTCCTGTTTTGTTCACTAGTATTAGTAGGAATTGACTGGACGGCAGCTGGTTTGGTTTTTTTAGTATACAGTAGGTGCTCAATAAATAAATGCATGACAGAATATGAAAAGGCATTTGCTAATTTCTTTATAAGGAAGTCAGGAAGTACTAACAGATTGTGATCTTTCATTTCTAGGCAAATTTAATACAGAACTTGCCAAGATAATGACAATTTTTAAATCAACTGTAAATGTTGTTAGGTGCTATCATTTGATTTCTTGACTCCTGCTTCCATGGGTGTTGATTGTGCATCCAAGTAAAATGAAATCCTTGACAACTTCGATCTTTTCTCCGTTTATCATGATGTTGCTTATTGGTCCAGCTGTGAGGATTTTTGTTTTCTGTATTTTGAGGTGTAATCCATACTGAAGGCTGTAGTCTTTCATCTTCATCAGCAAGTGCTTCAAGTCCTCTTCACTTTCAGCAAGTAAGATATGTCATCTGCATAACACAGGCTGTTAATAAATCTTCCTGCAATCCTGATGCCCATTCGTCTTCATATAGTCCAGCTTATTTGCTCAGCATACGGATTGAATAAGTATAGTGAAAGGATACAACCCTGACGCACACCTTTCCTGACTTTAAACTACGTAGTATCCCCTTGTTCTGGCTGAATGACTGCATCTTGGTCTACGTACAGGTTCCTCATGAGCACGATTAAGTGTTCTGGAATTCCCATTCTTTACAATGTTATTCATACTTGGTTATGATCCACACAGTTGAATACCTTTGCATAGTCCATAAAGCACAGGTAAACATCTTTCTAGTATTCTCTGCTTTCAGCCAGGATCCACCTGACATCAGCAATGATATCCCTGGTTCCACAACCTCTTCTGAATCTGGCTTGAATTTCTGGCAGTTCCCTGTTGATGTACTGCGGCAGCCACTTTTGAATGAACTTCAGCAAAATATTACTTGTGTGTGATATTAATGATATTGTTTGATAATTTCCACATTCTGTTGGATCACCTTTCTTTGAAATAGGCATAAATACGGATCTCTTCTAGTTGGTTGGCCAGGTAGCTGTCTTCCAAATTTCATGGCATAGACGAGTGAGCACTTCCAGTGCTGCATCCGTTTGTTGAAACATCTCAGTTGGTATTCCATCAATTCCTGGAGCCTTATTTTTGGCCAATGCCTTCAGTGCAGCTTGGACCTCTTCCTTCAGTGCCATCAGTTTCTGATCATTTGCTACCTCCTGAAATGGTTGAACGTCGACCAACTCTTTTTGGTATAGTGACTCTGTGTATTCCTTCCATCTTCTTTTGATGCTTCCTGCGTCATTTAATATTTTCCCTTAAGAATTCTTCAGTATTGCAACTCAAGGCTTGAATTTTTCTTTAGTTCTTTCAGCTTGAGAAATGCCGAGCATGTTCTTCCCTTTTGGTTTTCTCTCTCCAGGTCTTTGCACATTTCTTCAGTCTTTCTTATTCATTATCCAGCTTTCACATGCACATTGACTTCTTGAGCTGCCTCTTGAAATCTTCTGTTCAGCTCTTTTACTTCATCATTTGAACTGTAAGTACTCTCCCCCTTATTTTGAAATTCAGCTTCCATGTTTATCTTGCTGTAAAAATTATTAAAATGGAAATGACAAAACTTCTCTTGTCACTTGTATATCTCACAATAATAGCTATCACTTTTCTAGGGCTTATATGCGTCCAGCTACTATGTGCCCTGTTCTAAGTGCTTTATATACTAACTCAATCACATTACATAAACATTTTTAATACCAACCCAAGAAAAAGCCCTTCAATAAGTCAAAAGCATCTACTAGAGAAAGCACATGCTGCAGAAGAAATTGTCTTTACATAGTGCCCACTAGGTCTCAGAACCCTTAGCTGAGCACACCTTTCTAGTTAAGGACCCCTAACAACAGGGAAAAAGTGCTCTTGGAGTCTGGAGCTTGAAAGTGCCCCTCAGAAAGCTTGATCTTTCTTTTAGTTTTGTATTCTAAGTTTAAAATTCAACACAGAGGTCAGATTAGTGAGTAAGTACTGACTGAGAAGGCAAAAGGAGCATTCTGGGTGCTGGAAATACTTGATCTGGATGGTTGGTACGTGGGTGTATGCATATAAAAATTCAACAAAGTGCACACTTAAGATTTGTGTACTTTATGGAAATTATACTTTAATTGAAAGGAAAAATGTAATCACCAGACTCTCTCTTTGAGGATATTGTTCTCCTAAAGACCTTCAAGTATTAATTTTATGACAGGACCAGAAATATTGAAACATAAATAACCAAAGCCTTATCCCTCTCCAAAAAAGTTTATGTGAATTTTGCATTCTCTTGTTGTTATTAGGTGCCTTCGAGTCGGTTCCTATTATGTACAACAGAACGAAACATTGCCAGGTCCTGCACCATCCTCACAGTCATTGCTATGTTTGAGCCCATTGTTGCAGCCACTGTATCAATCCATCTCATCAAGGGTCTTCCTCTTTTTCGCTGACCCTCTACCTTACCAAGCATGATGTCCTTCTCCGGGGACTGGATTTTCCTGCTAACCTGTCCAAAGTACATGAGACAAAGTGTATCCCACAATATGTTGTTGTTGTTGTTGTTGTTAGGTGCGATCGAGTCAGTTCCAACTCATAGCAACCCTATGTACAACAGAACAAAACACTGCCTGCTCCTGCACCATCCTCACAATCATTGTTATGCTTGAGCCCATTGTTGCAGCCACTGTGTCAATCCATCTCACTGAGGGTCTTCCTCTTTTTTGCCAACCCTCTACCTTACCAAGCTTGACACCATTCTGCAGGGACCGGTCCCTCCTGATAGCACGTCCAAAGCATGTGAGACAAGTCTCACCATCCTTGCTTCTAAAGAGCATTCTGGCTGTACTTCTTCCAAGACAGATTTGTTCATTCTTCTGGAAGGCATGGCATATTAAACATTCTTCACCAACGCCACAATTCAAAGGCATCAATTCTTCTTCAGTCTTTCTTATTCATTATCCAGCTTTCACATGCACATAAGGCGATTGAAAACACCATGGCTTGGGTCAGGCGCACCTTAGTCCTTAAAGTGACATCTTTGCTTTTGAACACTTTAAAGAGGTATTTTGCAGCAGATTTGCCCAAGGCAATGCATCATTTGATTTATTGACTGCTGCTTCCATGGGCATTGATTGTGCATCCAAGTAAAATGAAATTCTTTACAACTTCAATATTTCTCCCTTTATCGTAATGCTGCTTGTTAGTCCAGTTGTGAGGATTTTTATTTTCTTTATGTTGAGGTGTAATCCATACTGAAGGCTGTAGTCTTTGATTTTTATCAGTAAGTGCTTCAAGTGCTTTTCACTTTTAGCAAGCAAGATTGTGTCATATCGCAGGTTGCTAACGAGTCTTCCTCCAATTCTGATGCCGCGTTCTTCTTCATACAGTCCACCTTATATGAAGCCGAACTATATGAAAAAAACAATATATTAGTATTTTTTAAGTATAAATTACCTTGGGTTTTTGCCAGATTGTGAACTTATATTGATCCCAAAGAAATGTACCCTGCTCACTTCCATGGCTTGGAGAAACCCTTGACTGCATTACGGTGCCCATGAGCTAGTTTGGAAAACAGAGAAGGAGGGTTTCAGTTAGGGTCGAAAGACAATCTCAAGGAGTCAGCCAGATGAATAGTAGCCAGATGTTTGCAAATCAAGTTGAAACTTCTATTCTTGCCTTTACTGTACTTAATCGTATCTTCAAAGTAAACTTGAACTTTTCTGTGGAATATTCACACAGTCACATCTAAGGATTCTGAGTTCACGGACTACTCAGTGGTTAAAAACAGCGGAGTATTAGTATTTGGTGAAAGGAAGTACTTAATTTCAGCAATAATGAGAGACGAGGCACCTGGAATCCCATCCCCCCTCCCTCCTTTGGAATTCCCTGCCTGCTTCTCCCACACAGAGCACTCTCCTAGACTTCAAAGTCAGAGCAGGAGTGATAGACACAGATTGGTCTTTGATGCCTAAGAACATCGGAGCTCTCAGTTTGATGCGAATGCAAAGCATCTGTACTTCTCAAACCTTTCATGTTATCTCACGTTTCTAACAACAAAAGCTGAGAAGTTTGGGGTGACACACATTAAAATATTTGGAACCAGTAACTTTTCATTTCTTTTTCTATTATTTGTAGCTTCTTTTACTTAGGAACTGCTCTGGATAGTAAATTACTTCTGGCACATAGCCTTGTCAGCTTGCCAAATTTCAACTGGAGCAAGTTTTTACAGCCAGGCTAATAAGCCCTGAAAATTAGGAGGTAAGTATAATGGAAATAATGGCATGGTCTTTAACTGCAGGAGCATAGAATGACAACGTGAGACTCTAAGAGATTCTACTTTTTTAAGTTTTTTTTTTATTCTAATGGAATTTTTATTTTATTTATCTAGGTTATTCGAGTTCAAAGCACATGTAGATGGAAAGAGTTTCTTTTAATTGGTTAAAAGCAATTTTGTTTTTTGTGTTTTTCTTCCCACTGTGGCCTAATTTATTGCTTTTTGCAGACTCAAAAAAATACAAAAAGAAAACCCAGAATATGGTCGTTTGGGGACAGCCACCTACTATTAAACTGACATTTTCAAAAAACATGTTCTGAAATGATTGGTTTCCAGGATGGGGCCTGGTGATTGTTCGTAAGTGAATGCATTTCATCAAAGCCTTAGCTGATTAGCTACATCTTTTTTTCAGTTTGTCCCAGTCCAGATAGAAAACCAGTTCCATCTTAAATAACTTTCGGGTCTCTTTTTTGAAGACAGCTTCAAAAAATTGAAAATGAATATCATCTTTAATTTTTATCAGTGAAAGAAACTTGCTGAGAAGCAGTATCCATTTCTTAACATTTAATTATTACATCTGTTCTCATTCACAATTTACAAGTGACAAGGAAAATTCTCTTCCTGCCCTCCAATTAGACCTGGACTGATTAACCTCAACGTCACATGCCCAGTCCCAAATCATTTAAGCAAGAAGTTGGAGGTTTTTTGTTTGTTTGTTTTCTTAACTATACTAAATAATATGGCCTTGCTCCAAAAATCCCAGCTTTCTTATAGTCTCCAACCATACCATGCTATTTTATACTTCTATTAACATGAGCTATTCCCTGTGCCTGGAATGTCTTTAGCCTCCTTACACAGCTGGCAAACTTAGTTTATAAAAAAAAAAAAAAAAAGGAAGACTGCCCTTAACACCCCACCATCACCACCAATTTGTGTACTTATACACATTTATATAAAGGGCTCAGTCCTCGTTTCTCTCTTCTCTCTCTCTCTGTCTCTCTCTCTCACTAATTCTCTAGGTGATCACATAGCGGTCCGTGACTTCAAATATCATCTATATCAGTGCTGTCCAATAGAACTTTCTGTGATGATGGAAATGAATCTATATCTACACTGTCCAATAGAGTAGCCACTAGCCACAGGTCGCTATTAAGTATTTGAAATGTGGCTGTTGTTGTTGTTAGTTGCTGTCAAGTCAGTTCCAACTCATGGTAACCCCATGTGTGCAGAGTAGAACTGCTCCATAGGGTTTTTAAGGCTGTGACCTTTCAGAAGCAGATCACCACCGGTCTTGTCTTTAGAGGCACTTCTGGGTGGATTCGAACCACCAACCTTTTGGCTAGTAGTTGAGCATTTAACTATTTGTACTACCAGGGACTCCTTGAAATGTGGATAAAACAGCTGGATTTTTTATTTTTTATTAATTTAAATTAAATTGTCACATGTAGCCAGTGGGTGCCATGTTGAACAGTGTAGATCTATGTACTGGTGACTCCCAAATTTAGAGCACCAGCCCATAACTGTTCCCTGAACTCCAGACTAATGCCAGTATATCTGCCTATTCAACATCTCTACCTAGGTGTCTTATAGGCATTTCAAAATTAGTATAGCCATTGATGGTTGTACAGCATGGTGAATGTGATCAATGTCACTGAATTGTATAAGTAAAAATGGTTGAAATGGCAAATGTTTTGTTATATATATATTCTACCACAGTAAAATAAACTAAATCAAAATTAATATGTCTAAAACCAATTTGTTATTCTCTCCTAAAGCCTGCTTTTGCCATAATCTTCCCCATCTCTATTAATGGCAACACCATTCTTCCAGATTCTCAGGCTGAAAGCCTTAGAATTGTCTGTGACTCAACATCTAATTTATCAGCAATCCTGGCTGCTCTACAAAATATATCTAGAATATGGCCACTTCTCAACACTGTTACTGCTACCACCCTAGTCCAAAATACTATTATCTCTCACCTGGATTATTTCAGTAGCCTCCAACTGGTCTCCCTGCTTTCACCCTGGCCCCCTAGAATCTATTCTTAACACATCAGCCAAAGTTATTTTGTTAAAATACAAGTCAAACCGAGGCTTGGGGAGAAAGATGTGACAGTCTGCTTCCATAAGATTTACAGCCATGGAAATCCTATGGGGCAGTTCTTCTGTGTCCTATAGGGTCACTATGAGTCAGAACTGAATTTGACGGGCAGTGGGGGTTTTGTGTTGCTGCTCAGTCTCCAGAGCTAAGCACAAATAAATGCTCATCACATATTTGTTGAATGAATGAAAGAATATTTGTATAGTTGTACCACTTATCAGTTTGTATTGTAACTTATTTCTTTAATCTATGTCTACCCCTCATGCTACTGTGATTTCCATGAGAGAAAGAGGGCTAGTATTTTATTCATCTCTGAATTCTCCAGAAACTAGCACAGTGCTTGGAAACATTAGGTACTCAATAAACATTCATTGAAGAGAAACTAGATTGTGCATACTACCTGTTGTGACTCTCAGTGTCTAATATGCCCAAAACCCCTTCTACCCAAGACAATTTTTTTCTTATCACTTGACCCTGTGTACTTTGCTACCACTGAATGGACCACAAGTGACCTCCTGACTGAAAGGCAGTCAATCCATTGGCTTGCTGAAAACCCATAATGTACTCTGGAATGAAAAGATAAACTGAACTAGCCTAATTCTCCCTCGTTGAACTCAATTTAGAAGTAAAAAGAAAATTAGGTGGTTGATACATGTGAATTATAACAAAAACAACAACAACAAAATCCATGAGGTAGAGGTAAGAGCTTGCAAGCCAAAGTTGTTAGGGAGTAGAAACTATAAAGTATAGAAAGGATACATAGAGCAAAGGGATAGAAAAAATAACACAGACCTTAAGAGAAAATGGAGAGTCACTGAATAATAATAATAATAAGAGCACCCTGGAGGAAGAATTCACAAACTCCTGCAGTTAAGATTCCTGAAGCTGTTCTGAATCCAGTTCTCTTGAGGCTCTGCCCCTTGTTGGTATCTGTCAACTTTCAATAATGTCAATTGCTTGAGGTGCCTAAGGGAGTGGCTCTGGTCTTTACAAATCTCAAGCCTTCAGATACCATTCTTCGTGTATATAGTTGCTGTCACATGTGGAAGAATGAAGGTATTTCATTTTCATATTTTCTGCCAAATGATACGTTCGAGATGTTCTTCAAAGCCTTGGGTGATTGACCTTGGTGCTTTGAACGTTTATTAGGAAGCACAGGGAGGAATGTTCTCTTTGGAGCCATTTGGTTTCTCTTTAAGATCTCACTCTTATGACAGGCGAAAATTCGCTTCCAGTATGTGTGTGCCTTGCTTTAAACAAATTTGATACTCTGGATTTACAACCACAGATTATTATTGAGTCACTTTTAACAATCTCTTATTTATTTTTTTTACAAAAGTAATATGCTGTTAAAAATTCAAATGCCATATTCTTTTTAATAGTAAAGATTTATGAATCACAAGAGAGCCACAAATTCAAAGTTCCCCTGTTAAGTGTCAATAAATACCTTAAAAAACAGGCTTGGGTAAACACAAAGCACCTAAGGAAACAGGGCTTTCTGCTTCAAAGACTTGGGCACAATCTTTCTTCTTTTCCTTGTCCATTTGTAGCCCTTCCCTACGGGTCCACACACAGCTGCCACTATGGCAAAGGAAGCCACCTATTTAAAAATGCATTCACTACTTTGCTGGAAGGGCAGTGGGGCTTGACAGCTAAAACCACCAACTTTATTTTGTAGTACAGTTTGGCAGTATCTACCAAAATTTTAAACATGCATGCCCTAAAACCCAGCAATTCCCACATCTACAAATGTGTCCTACAGAAATACTAACAAAAGTGCACAAACATACATGTATAAGGATGGACACTAAAGCAAGTAATGCTTGTAACAGTGAAAAATTTGAAAGATCCTAAGTTGTTTATCAGAAAAGTGGTTAAATAAATCATATCTATACAATGGTATAATACACAACTATTAAAGAGAATGAGGTATGTGTATATAATGAGGTGGAAATAGGCCTATTATACATTGTTAAATGACAAAAAGGCAAGTTTTCTAACAATAATTATTGTAATGTGTGTGTATGTATGAGCAAAGAAAAAGTTTAGAGGATTGTTCACCAAACCATTTACATTGTTTGCCTCTGGGAAGTGGAATGGGAACTTTATACCTTGCTGTATTGAGTAATACAACTAAGGCATATTATTTTTGTAACTTTTTTATTTACATAAAAGGAAAGTGAAAGAAGAGGTTTTGGAATCAAACTCTGGTTGAAATCCCAGCTCCATCACCTCTTTAGGGTTAGTAGGTATCTGATTGTAAGATGAAAATTTGCTTTACCTTAACATATGTTTGGAGCCCTGGTGGCGCAGTGGTTAAGAGCTCGGCTGCTAACCCAAAGGTCACACACAGTTCCAATCCACCAGCTGCTCCTTGGAAACCATATGGGGCAGTTCTACTCGTCCTGTAGGGTCACTATGAGTTGGAATCAACTTGATGGCAACAGGTTTTGGTTCAACATATGTTTACACTTCACATCAATTACTTGAAATATCTCTGATTTTATTTTCTGTAGTGTTGTTTTTGAACCCCAGAGAAGATTTGCCTTAAGGGATTTACGATCCGTTTTTCACATAAGAAATGCTTTTTGTAAGGTGAATAATTTCACTCCTTAATTTATCTGTTTGCTAATACCCATTGCAGTTGAGTCTATTCCGACTCATAGTGACCCTATTGGACAGAGTAGAACCGCCTATACTAGGGTTTCCAGGGCTGTAAATCTTTACGGAAGCAGACTGCCACATCTTTCTAATGTAAAGTGGCTGGTGGGTTCGAACTGCCAACCTTTCTGTTAACAGCCAAGCGCTTAACCACTGCACCACCAGGGTTCCTTGTTTGCTAATAAGATACCCATAATAAATACAACATATTCTCTGTCTCAAATCCGGTGTCTCTTTCTCCCCATCTCACCCCAACCCTCCACAACCTGGGAGCTGTCCAGGTACAAATTAACATTTAAAAAGACCTCAAGTTGTTCACACAGGCAACTCTATTATTGCTCTCCTCTTTACAGGCTTGGTCTGCTCAAAAACCCACACTGAAATTGGATCACATCCACTTCAGCACTTCAGCACACAGGTATTGTGGGCAAGAGGCCGCTTTTGGCCACAAATTCCTTTATTCATTTAAAATAACTTTATTCATAAGGTTCATTGAACAACTAGTCTGTTGCCATTACAAGCCTTGACAAAGTACTTTTGCCTACCTTGTCTTTAATCCTTACAGCAATTCTGTGGATGGGTGTTACTAGCTTCATTTACCAGATGAGCAAACCAAGGCTTCAAAGAATGAAGTGAGTTGCCCAAGATCACACAACCAGTTTAAGTGGTGGAACTTGCCTAGTGGAAATCAAGGCTTTGGGGTTACTAAAAAAAAAAACAAACCAAACCCGTTGCCGTCAGGTCAATTCCGACTCAGAGCGACCCTACAGGACAGAGTAGAAGTGCCCCGTAGGGTTTCCAAGGAACGGCTAGTGGATTCGAACTACCGATCCTTTTGGTTAGCAGCTGTAGCTCTTAACGACTGCGCCACCAGGGCTCCATGGTGGTTACTAGAGGTCACTTTAAAAAAAAATTAATTAACTAGCTTTAAAAGTCAATAGTACTCTAAGACTTGTAAAGAAAAACAGCATTCCCCTAGCCTACCTTTCCCTTCTGTCGAATTATAACACTCCTATGCAACCACGTGGAACTTTTTCAGCTATTTCTACTAGTTTACCGCTGTATTTCTAAATAACACGTATAACGAACGTGTTGCAGACTTCGTGATATAACCAAAACGCCACTCTACAATTAATTCTCTCTCCCTTTGTATTTGATTCACGGGTCACCCTCCCTGCCTGGGCTGAAAGGTCTGCCCGACCTCCTCTCTTTAGTTGTATAGAGCAGACCAAGGCTGAGCCACCATCAAACCCCAAGACTCGGCTGAGCTGGCGGCCTCGGCTCCCGGCCCTCGCCCCAGATCCCTCGCAGACTACTGGTCCGGGTCGGGGTCCGCTGTGGGAGTCTGAGAACGAGGGTAGGAGCCGGGGGTGAGGGCCGAGGTGGGGCGAGGGTCAGGGCTTGGCCGGAGCGGCGTCGAGGAGGACGAGGGGCTAGAGCGTGAGGCCGGTCCTCGTTTAGCAGGCGGCCTGGCTCTGGGGCCGGCTGAGGATGAAAGCGGACGCTGCCCTCGGGGCAGTAGTGGTTCCCACGATAGGGCGGCAGCAGCTCCGCGCGGAGAGCGCCGTCTCTCCTCCAGCCTCGTCCCCGCGCCCCTGCCAGGCCCGCTGGGCCTTGCAAGCCCGCCGCCCTCGCCGCGGCCACTCGGCGCCTGCACCCTCCAGCCCAACTCTAGGGCCGTCTCCTGCCCCCGAGCAACAGGTCGGCCTGCCCCGGCCTCGCCTGCGTTCCCGGTGGGAGGCAGGCCCCGGTTGCAGACGGCCTCGGGCTTTCTCTCGCTTGGGCCCGGCTGCAGAGCTTCAGGTTTCCCAGCTCAGGCAGCACGGTCCAAAGCGCCCTCCTGAAGTCCGGGGTAAAAGTGCTGCTAAGAAACTGCTCCATCATCCTCTCCACTCTTCTTTCTGACACCTTGTTTTTGGTTCTTCATTGGGCTGAGGGGTCCAAGACTTGGTGAGCAGTTTCTGAGGGAAATTTCCTTTGTTTATCTTCATATCGGGAAGGGGTGTGTCGGTTTCCACTAACTGTGGCATCCTCTTACTGACCTCTCACCAGCTCCGTCCCCTTGCTTCCCTACACACACACTCTCATCCTCCCAATACTGTTGTTACAACAGTGGGTTAACTCAATTTTTAATTTACATTATTATGAGTTTGAAAATACTTTTCACAATTGATCTATGTAATATAGTATGATTAGATTTCATTTCTTACCAGACTTTTCCCCCCTGGGAGTTAATCATTGTCTTAGTTTTAACAAAACAAACAGATGCTCTGCCAGTACTGTAAATCTCCTTTCGAGTCATTCAAACTCATCAGATAATATGTCTATTTTGTTTTTTCTTTGAAATATCCCTCTCATTCCACTCTTAACTGTTGCTTGCTAGGCTATCTGCACAGCTGTTGTCCTTGGACTTCCCTTCATCACCATCCTGGGAATTTTTCCTTTTTTTTTTACTTTTTCTCTGTGTGAAGCCCCTGTGTCTTAGATTCCATGTCTTTCTTGTTTTTCTCCTTCGTTTTTGTAGAACACATCTTCTAGTAGCTTCCTGAGAAAGGGTGTAAAGGAAGTCAAAGAAAATTGGGGGTGGGTGGGAATCTTTGCATGTTTGAAAACATCTTTGACTCCTCACTTGACTGATGTCATCACTTGTATGGGTATATAATTCTATGTTGGAATGCATTTTTAGTTAGAATTGTGACTTGTCTCCTAGCTTCCATTGTTATTGCTGAGAAGTCTAATGACATTTGACTTTTGTGTATGACCCATCTACCTTCATGTGTGACTCTATTTTTGTTATTTCTAGGAGCTTTGAGGGTGTTCTTTTTATCACTGATGTTTTGAAAATGCACAGTGATATGCTTTGATGTGCATCTTTTTTCATTCATTGTGCTAGACACTCGGAAGGCCCTTTCAATTTAGAAACTCTAACCATTCAGTTCTGGGAATTTTCTTGCGTTATTTTTTAGCTCTCCCTTTCCACACACACGCTTACCTCACATGACCCTCACCCATTTCTCTGTTCATTCTTTCTCAAATTTCTGTCATCCATATATTCAAATCTCCAGATCATCTTCTAAGCCTTTAACTTTTCTACTTCTCATCTTCTTTTTGTTCTTTAAATATTCTAGTCTGGAAATTTCCTCAGCTCTGTTTCCAACCCTCACATTGCTTTTCTGTCAGTTTTGCCTCCTAAATAATGGCGTGCTAGTAAATGTGTAACAACCAACTCTTGGGGAAAAAAAAGCCCTGATTTGTAGCATTTACCCATATCCATAGTGTAAATATTTACACCATTGTCAATTTCAAGCTACCAATATAAAAATCATAAAAATATGATTTGTATGTATAAGTATAGAATCATAAAAATATGAATTCAGAAGGAAGAGATGCACAGTGGCACATCATTGTATATAGTCCAACATACAATAGATGTAAATAACCCCAAGAGCATAGATAATAAAATGTAGGAAAAGAATTAAGAGGTGATGAGTTTTGAGTATTTAGTACGTAATACTCAAATTAAGAAAAAATTAATTAAGAAGTGATGAGTTTTGAGTATTTAGTACCTTTGTTTATAACATAATTCATTTAATTATAACTTTACATAATCTAATTTTTAATAATAACTGTGTTTAAAAGCAGCTTACAAAATTCCTGAAAAATTGAGCAATTGGCTCTTGCAAGCTACTGCTTCAAAATAAAAAATCCCAGTCTCTAACATGATAAGATTAAATCAGAGGAATCTTTCAAATGCAGTTCTAATCACGCCACTCCCCAGAGTGAAACTCTTTATTGCTTCTCTGCCTACTGAAACCCTGCTCAGCAATCCAGACTCAATTCACATTCTACCTTTCTGTTTGTTCATCAAGCAAATATTGATTAAGTATCTGCCATGGGCAAAGGTCTTAAGCAAGGTGCTGAGGATACAAGGATAAGTAATATGTATCTTCTTTCTCTGAGGCACTGATAGTATAGTAGGAGAAACAGAAACTTAAATACTTACTATTAAATGTGAAAAGTACCGTTAAAAAAGGTATGCACAAAGTATTATAGGAATGCCTAGAAAATGACTAATTCAGCCCCGGGGGATCTGCCAAGAAAAGACTCAGCATGTCTTTCCTTGTCTTTTAGGTCTACTAGTGGGTTGGGTTTTCTGTTTTATTAAACGTTATATACTTTTCTCATCACAAGCCCTAAAGGTAAAGTGTAGTGTTCTTTTTGAATACTGCTAGCCTTATTAGTATTATTTAATCTACAGGAGATATCCTCAGAATAAACTCCTGGCTTATTCAGTTAAGGGCAAAAATTTTATAGTGAACTAACAGAAAGCATTTCTTTATGCTATTAATGTATGAGAAAGGTAGGAATATTAAAATGTGTGCTACTAAGTTTCTGGAGTATATTTACAAGCATAAATAGAAAAGACGTGGTGGAAATAATGTGAAACATAAATGGAAGTAACAGAGTATATGGCAGTAGATAAAATATATTTGAAAGTAGCAACTGAGCCATAAGCTTCCCAGAAAACAAATATATAGGACTTAATAGGATTAGCAATCATCATCAGGGGATCATAAAGATTTTTCTAACCCAAAATACTTGAGGCTATGATCCTATTCCAGACTGAGAATAATTGATCTAGTAAAACCTGATTTTGTAAGAAAATTGGCCCAGAAAGGTGGTGAAGTGACTTTTCTAAGGCCATACTTTGTATATACATGTGTTAATATGTATATGTATATTTCCTAGTTCTGTCCACTGAGAGGGCCTAGAAGCAATGACATCTCAATAGCAATGATCTTGGTTTCTATATCATTGTCCTATAAATGAACCAGAGCTCTTTGGAGAAATAGCTGATCTAAGACTTGGGTAGGGAATGTACAAGATGAGCTTGGAACATTTTGTAGTTCAAGAAAGTATGGAAGTGTCAAAAAAACAAAAGGATGTGGGCATGTCAAAGGGACTCAGGAGTCAACCTGAAAGAGCTCCCAGTGGCCAAAGCTGGAATAATTTGAGCAACAAAATAAATAATGTAGCATTGGATTATAGCCTGAAGTATAACGTAAATAACTGTGAGTCCATACCGATAAAAATAAATAATTGATTAAATACATAAATGAGGGAGAAGAGACAAATTTCTCATACAGAAGAATTCCAGATAATTTATGTAGATACTCCTCCATCAAGGAGGTGGAGTTCAATTCACCACCCTACCCTCACTCTAATTGTTGAGTGTGGGCTGCATGTGGGAACCTGTTTCGAAAGAGTAGCGCATAGAAAGAGGGGGAAAAGTAACTTTATGGTGGAGAAACCTGCCAAACAAGTGCTTAAGGTTAACATCATTAATGACAAATTGTGTTCATAGCATGTTCCTGTGATATGATGTGATGAGAATGGTACTTCACCTCTGTGATCTTTCTCCCAAACACCTGTAACCTCACTCGAGCCACGTGAAAAAAAAATCAGACAAAACCAAATTGAGGGACATTCTGCAAAATATCTGACCAGTACTCCTCAAAACTGTCAAGGTCATCAAAAACAGAGAAAGTCTGAGAAACTCACAGACCACAGGAAGCTAAGAAGACATGAGGACCAAATGTAATGTTGCATAGTGGAGGATAGATGCATAGATAGATAGACAGACATAGACGGTTAACTTTGTACCCAACAGAAAATATACATATTATTTAAACGTCCATGAAGCATTAAAAATAATTGACTGGTTTTAGCGCCCCCCCCCAAAAAAAACCAACAAATTCTCAAAAACAGAAATTATATAGGCCTTTTAAAAATTTTTCCCCTTACCATAGTCTAGTACTACTGAATTAATAAGAGACTGGTTGAATAAATTATGGAACATCAAAAAAAAAATCTAAAAAGCAATTTAAAAAATGTTCAACAACTTTATTTTTTAAAGTGCCTATCTGTGAGCAGATTTTTTTTTTGTTCTCTTAGTTTTTTCCAGATATTTCTCTCTTAGTTTGTGAAATAATTTTTAGATTCTTGTGTAGAAGTGCAATGTAAACTTTTTACCTTTATTTCCTTTCTTACATTAGTATACATTCCCCATTGTACAGTTCACTGGGCAATCTTCTATATCACTTGAAGTGTTTCGAGCTGAATTTGTAACCGCTTTCTGACCCTTAGGAAGAAAGATAATTCCATTTGCTTTTCATTTGTTGATCATTTCAGAAATCAAAAATTGAAGCTGAGTTTAATTTTAGTTTAGCACACTCAAAGGTGATTTTTGTGATTTTCTTAGAATTAAAGAACTGGGATAGCTTTAACAAGAACCTAGATCGGTGTTTCTTGATCTTTTTCTCTATGTCTGATTTTGATTTAAAGAAATTCCTAATCTACTACCCCTGAAATCCTTATCTGTCTCTCTAGGGAGATATACCTTGAGAGCACTGATAGATGGAAAAGTCTGTCTTCTTCATGTATCTACCAATGAAGAACTTTATTTTCAGTTAATTGTGTAAAAACTACAGGCTTCGTTTTATTTTGTTTTACATTCCAAAAATAAAATTACAATGTTAAATTTGCTCTTCCAAATTATACATGATCCATCATCAACTTCCAGGCATTCTGCTATGGTCAAGAATCACTGGTCTAAATCAAACTTTCATTTTATATATGCAAAAACTGAGACATAGAGAAGTTAAATACATTCCTCAAAATCATGCTGTGAGTTAGTGACCAAGTCAAGTCTTGATTCATAGTCCAGTGTTCTTTCCCCAAGTTTGTTGCAAAGTGGAACTTGAGGAAAAAATAAATCTTTAAAACAGAAATAGAGTCAGAAGCATTTCACTCCTATTAAAAGAATTCTCTTCAAATAGTGCTATCTGAAGAAAGCCAAACCAAATTAAAATTCCTTGGCCTAGGTGTATTAATTTGATCCTGATCCACTAAAAGTACAGAAACTTAATTTATCTTGATATAAAGTAGAAGTCCTACTCCTCCAATCATTCTTTTTGCAGTGCCTCTGTGATAGAAAATGGTAACAGAATTCTGAAATTCTGTTGTTATATGCTTTTATAATCTTAAGAAACTTTTTCCAAGCACATACAGTACAAACTATCCCCGTGGCAACATATAAGCCCTGTGTTGTTCTATCAAAAACTGCTGCTAAGTTATTCTGTGGTCCCTTCAGTATACCTCTCTTGTTCAGCTCAACCATGAAGGTGACAACTTGCTCAAACCAGTCACGTGAACAGGTTATTGTTAGAATTTTCCATGTCAAAAATTAAGTTAGAGTGCTAACAACGGCAGGGAATATGGATTTTAAATGCCTTTTCAATTTCAACTCGGTACAGAATCAGAGGGAAAATCCCCCCATAGATTAAAATTAAGAGATAGGAAGCAATGAGTATGAAGAAAAGTAGTTCGACACAGAATAAGTTAATATCAATGTTTCTCCAGGAACTAGTGCTACTGAATAGTGTGCAAGTAGGAATAAAATCCTAAATAGAGTAAGGTGGATGAAGATTTTTCTTTTTTTTGTACGAAATACATGAAACATCCTAAAGAACACTGAATTTGGAAGCTAAGAGACAGCTCTTCCATAAACTGTCAACCCTACAGGTTCTCAACGTATACTTATCCTCCTGTGTGATGTTGGCAAATTACTTTAAATCCTGGGACTCAGTTTCCTCAGGTGTATAAAGAGAGGCTTAGGCTAGATAATACCTAAAGTTCCTTTAGCTATAACATTTGTTTCCATATAACAAATTAATTTCTAAACAGTAGTTGCTAAATATATCCCTCAAACAAAAATCACATCATGGAAATAAGAGCAATATGTTTTAATAATAACAACTAGGCTAAAAATAAAGGCCTGTATCTCTTAATTTGTTCTGATTAACAGCAGTGAAAATTAGCATTTGTGAAATGAAGTTGAATTTATAAACTTTAAATGGAAATAACTACAATAGAAATGGTTATAATACCCGGTTATGCTAACATGGTTAATGAAGGGCAGAGACATAGCAATGCTCTTTTTTCCCTGGAAAATGAAGAAATCATTTATTTTGGAAACGATAAATTCACACAAAGATAAGGGGTAACAATAGCAAGACTTCTTTTTTTTTTCTTCCCCTGGTGAAGGCATGCATAAGATATACACAGGTTGATTTCTTAAATCTAGATTTCATTACTACAAAACAAAGTCATCTTAATTATTCTTAGCATAAGTTTGTTTATAATGCTGTCTAATTTTGAGTTGGGTAAAGCCCAGAATATAGGAGTCCTGGTGGGGCAACCTCAGCTGTTAAGCGAAAGGTCAGCGGTTCGAACCCACCAGCTGCTCCGTGGTAGAAAGATGTGGCACTCAGCTTCCTAAAGATTTACAGCCTTGGAAACCCTATGGGACAGTTCTACTCTGTCCTATAGGGTCACTGTGAGTTGGAATGGACTCGACTGCAGTGGGTTTGGTTTGATTTGGTTGGTGGCACGATGGTTAAATGCTTTGCTGCTAACCAAAATGTTGGCAGTTTGACCCCATCCAGCAGCTCCATGGGAGAAATACCTGGTGATCTGCTTCTGTTAAGATTATGGCCAAGAAAACCCTATGGGGCAGTTCCACCCTGTCACATGGGTTCATGGTGAGTAGGAACTGCCTCGAGGGCACCCAAAAACAATAGTAACATAACCCAGAATACATCATCTGACTTGCAAAGACAACACAGTGTAATGTGGTTGCTTAAAAAAACAGAACTATTTTCTTCAAAGAGATTTTAAACCAGATAAAAGCAGAACAGCTCTGACTGAAATAAAGTGGAGGATATGGAGCCCACTATATTGCAGCCTCATCCTTTCCCTGAGGTAGCTTTCTGAAATGCTGGGGCTTCCAGGAAGATAGCTTGAATACCTCTGTTGTACTGGAAAACACACATGGGATTCTGAGTCTTCTGTAACCAGATTTAAATCCCAGCTCTTCGTTATAAACTGTGGCATAGTGGGAGAGTTACTTAATCTTTTTGAGCCTCAGTTTACATGTGCTATGTGCTTAAGAGTGGTTGACGAGAGAAGCTAACATATGATTGTTGTACAGATAGGATGCTCAGCAAATAGCAATTCACTTCCCCTATGGTTTAAAATTGAACATAAAACTTGTCTGGCAGTTTTAAAAATGAGCATAATAGCCGTCTCCAGATATAGGCCTCCCAAGATTCAGATTTAGGTATTTCCCATTTGGCTCAGGTGGTTTTTTTTTTCTCCCTCAGGTTATTAGTGTCAGGTTTCTTTTTGTCCCAGGGTTTCTAACTATATCTTACTATCATCCTTATTATATGTAGTTAACTCTAGATAAACACACGTACAAGTCAGTGGTTTATTATGAAAACCCCGTAATAGACAGTGAATGTTCTATGGTTGTAATGTTTTTCTTTCCTAGACAAACGAATAAAAAAATGAGTAAACTTTTGGGCTTTTTTTTTTTTTTTTTCCCATTGTGCTTCAGGTGAAGGTTTACAGAGCAAATTAGTTTCCCATTAAATAGTTTATACACAATTGTCCCATGACATAAGTTGCACTCCCCACAATGTGTCAGCATTCTCCCCATTACCACCCTGAGTTCCCCATTTCACTTGCCCAGTTTTCCTGCCCCTTCCTGCCTTCTCATCTTTGCTTTTGGGCATATGTTGTCCTTTTGGTCTCATGTAGATGATTGTTCTAAGGAGCACTTTCCTCACATGTGTTATTGTTTATTTATAGGCCTGTCTATTATTTGGCTGAAAGGTGATCTCTGGGAATGGCTTCAGTTCCAAGTTAGAAGGGTGTCTTAGGGCTATAGTTTCAGGGGTTCTTCTAGTCTCTCTCACACCAGTAAATCAGTCTTTTTTATGAATTTGAATTTTGTTCTACTTTTTTTTTCCCCACTCTAACTGGGACCTTCTATTGTGATCCTAGTCAGAGTGGTGGGTAGTGGTAGGTAGGCACCATATAGTTCGTCTGGTCTCAGGCTGGTGGAGGCTGCGGTTCCTGTGATCCATTAATCCTTTGGACTAATTGTTTCCTTGAGTCTTTGGTTTTCTTCAGTCTCCTTTGCTCCAAATGGAAAAAGACCAATAGTTGTATCTTAAATGGCTGCTCAAAAACTTTTAAGAACCCAGACACTACTCACCAATGTAGAATGTAGACATTTTCTTTACGAACTATGTTATGCCAATTAACCTAGATGTACCCCAGGACTATGGTCCTGAGCCTTCAAACCCTGAACTTTGGTTTTCAATTTCAAATAGGACTGCTGAAACTAGTTTTTTACAGTATTATTAGGAACAGTAATTATCATTACTATTTTTACTTTGGAGACTATTCTTTTTTATAATCAAATTTGATTGTATTTTTAATAGAACTTATTAGCAAATATAACTTTTTAGTTGCCTCAAAGCAAGACTTGAACTTATTTTTTTCTGACATAGCATTCATTGTCTTATTTTAATAGTCTTGGCCCTCAATTTTAAGATGATGGAGGTGGGGAAGGGGTAGACAGATGCTATACAAATAAAAAGGAGAATTGATATCTAGGTTATTTTTTTGCAAATGTATTCAATACAAATAATTATTCATTCCAGTACACCAGAGGCAATATTTACAAATACTGATCTTTCTTGACCTAGACCTTGCTAAAACTATCTAGTTTCATGGCGTGATGGTCAAGAGTGAGAGGTCTGGGGACAGACTGTCATCTATGAAATGGGGACAACAATAGTACCTACTTCAGAGGGTTGGTATGAGGTTTGAATGAGTTCAAAATATTAAAAACTTTTTAAATACTTCCTGGCACATAGCAAGCACTCAGTCATTATTATTATTATTATTATTTATATTTGTGCACTGGTGCCCATCCTCATTCATCAGGACTCATTGGATGAACCCTTATTCTGTGCTAGGCACAGTGATAGACACCACAGTTACTAAGACAAACCATCCATCATCCCTGCCCCCAAGAGTTTTCAGAGGAGTAGAAATAAAAAGACTTACTGCTATGACATAAGGGTTCTTAACTTGATTAGGATTCAGGGGGGTCCATGAACTTGGATGAGAAAAAAATGACATCTTTTTTCACTACCTCTAAATGAAATCTAGCATTTCCTTCAACTACTGATAATAGACAACAAACCACAGTCCTGTTAGCAGTGCCTGTGGCTTTGTTACCAAGAGAAATCACAGATATTTCCATATCACATTACAGATCTTGCAGGTATCTCAAAATATTATTTACCTTCATCACTACTTTGCAATTAGATAGTTATCAGACTGACCTGCTGCTAGATCTGGTTTAGTATGTTCATAAAGAAACACCTATATTAGTACAAGTTTTTCTTTTACTGTTTTAATAATGGTATTTTACCATAATTGGTTTCCTTTTTAATTCAATATATTTTATATTTATGCATTTAAAATAAAGGGTCGATAGGTTTCACTAGACTGAGTGCATTGCTCAGAAAAGGTTTTAAACTTCAGCACAGAAGTCTACGTAGGACAAAATAGGGGCATGAATGAGATAAAATGGGGGCATGAATGAAGGGGTGGACAACGGTGAGGAAGAGGGAAGAAAAAATGATTTTTTTTTTTTTTGGTAAGGGAAGCTAGATGGCTCTCATTTTTAAAAACAATTAGACAGGCTTAAAAACAGTCAGCTTGAGGTACCCGACTAAGGATAAGCATATTCTGATCGCGAAACAGCACAGAAATGGGAGTTAGAAAATCTGAGTTCAAGTCATAGCTCTGCTACTAAATGAACAATTCACTTAACCTCTCTAAACCGATTTTCTCATCTGTAAAATGGGGATAATAGCAGCATCATAATTATGAAAAATGAGATAATGTACATAAAAGCATGTTGATAACTGGAAAGTATTAAAACGATTGCTATTCTTCTTTCCTTGTAAACATATCTAGGCCTGTGCCAGGAAAAATAAATGGATGATGGCTTTGCTTTTTAGGTGTTACAGTTCAATTCCAGGTATAGCATGAACGCAAAAACAAACAAATAAAATCCTTCTAGAGAGCCATTTAAATTCAGTGTGAGGTAGAGGAATAAACATACACATATCATTGTCCCTAAACTGGAGCTAAATGTCTCAATAGCTGTCACCCCCAAATTCAGTAATATGACAAGTGAACAATCCTGAAATGATCTGTAAAAGTTTTACCTATAGAATGAACTCTGATTAAGAAGACTATAAATGTAGCTAAAATAACCCCTTAATTAATTTAAATTTGTCCGGGAAAGTAAGTTTTTTTAATGGTCTACATACATTCTAGACAAAGGCGAATCCAAAAAATGAGACTTTGTATCAACTAGATCTCACCCCCAGCATGGTTGGCTCTCATTTTCATGACCATTACTGGGTAGCTACTGTACATAGACCACACCCACGCCCACTCCCAAGGCAAGAATGCTACCATGACCTTTTTATAGGAAATACCCTTTAAGAACATCCCAACTCCCTTAGTTCCATTTCTCTGTTCAAGGATTTATGATAATCTAGCACTAGTCTTTTTCTTTGACTCTACCTGCTCTCACCCCTCAAAAAGGGAGAACCCTGTACAAGTGATGAAGACTGGTCATTTTGTCAGTTAATTAATAAATTAGCATTCTGGTTTATAACTTGATATTTTATGATTTACTTAGGGTAATTTAATTATCTAGACCCTGACTGAATTGATGAAACCTTTTTCTAACCCTGTAAAGTTGAAGACCAGCAGTTGACTAAGATTTAAACACCCACAAGCCTTTGTGGGGTGGCATTAATCAGAGAATGCTTACTTCAGAAATCTAAAAAAGAAAAAAAAATTTGTGGGTGGAAATTTAAAAAAAAAAGAGTACAAAGAATAGTATAGCAAGAAAGCATTCTGAATTTTTTGTCTGTCTAATCGTTCATCTATATTTTAATAGGCTGTATTTAAAAACTAGCAACAGGTATATAGGATTTCAGATAAAAGATTTGTGCCTGAAATGCCAAATTTCATGCTAAATGAACCATTTGTTCTTAATTATCATAGTAAATGTTTTTATAAAGACGGTACTTTAGTTATTTCAATAGCCATTCCAAAGATACTTGTTTTGTAAACAATTTGAATAACCATTCCCAAGATTCGTTTTGTAAATAAACAATGTTTTGCATTTAACTGTAAAAATGCTATTGAAAGTATGAAATAGTTCTATGTTTATAGACTGGGATTTATGTAGATGTTTCATTTTAATGTAATATAAGGTCACAGGATTTGAATTGGAAGGACACACTTAGAGATCATCTTGTTCAACCTGAAATTCAAATATTTTTAAGAGTATTAGCTCAATTCCAAGCCACGCGTGTATCAGAAAACTGAATGGGGCCTGTATACGTGTATCTTTCTTTTAAGCGAGACCCACGAAACACTGGATTCCCTCTTTTTTGCGACTAAAAGAATAGGTTCTCAAGAAGGGTGAACGTACTTTTAGAAGTTACCCAGTGCACCCTCTAGCCACTCCTGTGCTGTCTGGGGGGGAAAAAATCGAGTATTTAGGCTTTACTTCCATCATGTTGAGAAGCCACCATCTCAGCAATGATCCAGAAGCTTCGTAGCACCTACAGAAAATAGTTTTCCTCACTTCTATCGGAAATCCCTGCTACAATGTAAATCGGTCCCTTTGGTGGAGCCCAGTCGCGTCCGAGAGCAGCAGCCCGAACTCTTCGGCTGCCCCCAGTCTTCTCAAGGGCTTTGCTGGGTGGGATTTGGCTATGGGTGGCGTTAGGCACGCGGTGACGAGGGGACAGGAGACGCGACCCCCGCCTTGAGATCTCCTCAGATAAGAACTGACCCCGACGTGGGCACACCAACCCCCACGAAGGACCCTTCCTGTAAAGTTAGAGACTCGGTGAGCTATAATGAATCTCTCAGTTCATTTAACAGGCCCCCCGTCCCCAGGTCCTCAGAGACCCGCCTCTCTTCAGGGGGTCCTGTACCCCCCTGGGGGCGGTGACTGACAACGCTCAGAGGGCGAGAAACGGCTCTCTAAACCGCTCTCTGGGTCCCTCTCTCCCCACAATGCACCGGGGCCAGCAGGAAGGCCGCTCCGACCCCTAATTTTCCCGCGAATTCAGTTCAAAGAGGCGGCCGGGCCCGCGATCGGCCGCGCGCACGAGCCAACCAAGCCGGGCCTCCTGGAGAAGCGCCTCCGCGTGACTGACGGGAGAATCCGCGGGCCAACGGGCTGGGCAGCCGGGCGGCGCGCGCTCCCGCCGTCCAATCAGAGAGCCGGGCGGGGGAAGTGGGCGGAGCGAGGCCAGGGTAGGGTGAGCGGCCTCCGGAGCCGAGCGGAGCTGTGAGGAGGAGACACTTTTTTTTTTTTTTAACCTCCCTCCTTCCCTCCTCTCCTCCTCCCTTCCCTTCCCCTCTCCTCCCCTCTCTCCTCCTTCCCCCCTCGGTCCGCCGGAGCCTGCTGGGGCGAGCGGTTGGTATTGCAGGCGCTTACTCTCCGGGGCCGCCCGGCGGGTAGCTGGCGGGGGGAGGAGGCAGGAACCGCGATGGCGCCTCAGAAGCACGGCGGTGGGGGAGGGGGTGGCTCGGGGCCCAGCGCGGGGTCCGGGGGAGGCGGCTTCGGGGGTTCGGCGGCGGTGGCGGCGGCGACGGCTTCGGGCGGCAAATCCGGCGGCGGGGGCTGTGGAGGCGGTGGCAGTTACTCGGCCTCCTCGTCCTCCTCCGCGGCGGCAGCGGCTGGGGCCGCGGTGTTACCGGTGAAGAAGCCGAAAATGGAGCACGTCCAGGCTGACCACGAGCTTTTCCTCCAGGCCTTTGAGAGTGAGTGTGTACGGGGCTTTGAGGGCAGGGATCTGCGCCTATTCCAGCATTGGGGCGACGGGACATTTCTCTTGGGCAGCCCCCCTTCCTCACCGGGAGCCCACTTGATTTGGGAGTGGAGGGAGAAATCGAGGCGGGTATATTCCCCCTTCAGGGTTTGCGCCTTAATGAGATTGGAAGTCTAGGGCCTTTTGGGGAGGTGGAATAGGGGGTCCGGGCAGATTCTTGACTCCCCGGAGGTCTACACAAGAGGTTAGGCAAAGGGGCCCCACGTTCCGAGCAGGCGGCTTTTAGATGAGGTTTCAGTTGGAACAGAGGATGCAGGCAGATCCCAAAGACTAGTTCTTGTTTTCTTTCGTGCCTTTCGTACTCTAAAAGTGCAAGGGTTTCGGTTGTAGGTTTTGAGAAGCACAATTAAGCCTGTGAAGGGATCAGTGCAGTAAAGCCGGCCAAATTGTCATTAGTTTGAAATGCCTTCGCACTAACTTGGTGTTGCATATTAACACGACACGTTTTGATGCTTTAGATCTTTCAAACCTATCAGCCCATTTTATGGGTATCAGAACTGAGACGGGGAGTGTTTAAGCGTCTTCTCTGGAGACAACTCCGGAATCAGCCCCTTAGCGTGTCTTAATTCCGGACCATTTTCTTTTGTCAATTTTGGTTTTTAAGGTCTGTTTCGGGGGCGAAACTATGACTTACTTGGAAAGGGGAGCATGGTGTCTGTGAAACAAACAATAGAACTTATAAAAAACATCACGACTATAAATAAAAACTAACTGTTCTTTAATGAATGTTATATCCTCATTCTTTTCCTTTCGTAGTTTTGAATGGATGTTATAGTTGGGTGATCTTTAATAGATAAATATCGTATAGAAACTTGAATAAACCCGGCCCTACCACTGAATGTCTTTATTTACAATTTTCCCCTGGCATATGTTAAAGGCATGGTATCAGCTGTGCTTGGAAAGACGTATTACATTGTTTAATACCCTTCATTCTCTCTCGTTAGTGCTTCATGAAATTCTAATTGGAATTTTATAGAAGAAATTTCAGTTTTTATTGAAGTGAATATTCAGCCTCCTTGAGAGAGATTCACATTCTTATTTTTACTTAATTTACTTTCAAAAATATGGAGAAGCTGTAATTGGAAATATGGTGGAGAACTATGACAGTAAACATACATGTTGGTAATCCTTTCTAAAAGACTCCACCTCCTTTTAGTTTAATTTGAAATTAAAACTAAATTAATTGAAGATTAGGTGGGAATTTTGAAAATTCTTTCTAAATTATGAGAAGACATCCTCCAAGAAAGTTTTAACTGTTTGCTTTCTGATGAGTCCACCTTGGAGAAGCCAACTGTCACTAGGAGCTAGATCTGGTTACAAACTTAATTCTCTAATATTGGTCTTAGTTTCTGGGACATTTAAATGCTTTAATTACTAATATAGCTACTCATTTAGTTGATTTTGATACTGTTTTATTTAAAGAAACGTGGTACTAATAGTTCATTAATGTAACTGGTACGTACTATGGTATATGTGTATACAATATTTTCCATCTGAACCCTAAATCCATTCTAGCAAATTAAATTTTAACTACTCAGCATTAAAAGATTGCTTTGAGAATCTGTCAATTGCTTTAAAAATCTGTGTTGAGGTAATGTTTACGTTGAGCAAAACATATATTTAAACTATAATTAAAATAATCATTGAGGGTTTTAGCTACAAATTGTGTCTCTGAATGTCTTTAATACTGACTTTTAACATATCTGTGGTAGGACATCTAGGAAAAGTTTCATCCCATTTTGGCTGATTATTATTCAGATTTTTAAAATCACCAGTTAAAAAGTGAAATTTTTATCTTGTTTGGTATCAAATAAATAGTTCCTCTCCTGACTCGGACTACCTCATTTCAGCTGCTTTTTGGAAAGAGATGGGTTATGAATAGCTTAAATTAGTTAAATTTAACTACTGTTCTTCAGTTCAGAACAATAGGTACCTTAGAAATGCAAGGTTTAAGAACAAAAGCGTAAAGAACTTTATGTTTAAAATAAATGGAGATAAATTTTGTGAATGTATGTCAAAAATGGAATGTATTTTGATCTTATTGTACATATTTTCTTGGTGTAATATTTAGTACATGATTTCCATAACTGGTGATCAGTTTATATTGGGGATAACGCAGGCTGGGTTGGTATTTTCCTGACAAGTTAAGTGATAAGAAAATTTAGATAATGTTTGGATTTTGTTCCCTGTTACCTAGAACCAACACAGATCTATAGATTTCTTCGAACTCGAAATCTCATAGCGGTAAGTAATCAACCAAATTCAGCAATATAATTTTTGTTCTTAAGAACTTCATTGTTATTTAATTTTAATATTTTTGAAACTTTTTTTATAGCCAATATTTTTGCACAGAACTCTTACTTACATGTCTCATCGAAACTCCAGAACAAACATCAAAAGGTACGTTTTGTGAATCTTATTTCAAACTGATCAAAGAATGTTAAAGTTGTTTTTTTTTTTAAGTACTATTTCTAATTAAAGATTAAATATGAAAACTGAGGTGGAAGAGTGACTGGTTGAATTAGTTGCAAAGTGATTTTTGGTGCTAGTTTGTAAATCCCAGTTTATTACCAAATTTTTTTCCTAATAGAAATTTCAGTAGTGAAATGAATGAAATTAGTGTTTTTTTCTTATGCTGCTAGTATTTAACAGTATCTTATATGTCTAACAATAAAGAATTAGCTCCTGTAATGATAGGTTCAGAAAGTCTCATTTAATATTTTTGATGATGGTTTACTGAAGGGGTAACACTTTTGAAATCACTAGGATGAACGTTCTGAAAAAACAAGACTTAATCATCTGGTCTTAAAGTAGAGTCTGGAGGTGTGGGTTAGAGCTTATTTTTTGCTATGTAACTTTTAGCACTTAACCGTATGTAATAATATGGAATGCCAGTTTCTTGTTCTAGATGAAAGATTATATTTATCGAGCATATCAAGTGAACAAGTTTAAATTTAAAGGAGAGAACTTTTTCTATTCAGCATTCAGTTCTGGTGTTATTTTAGTTTTAGTAAAACCATTAAGCTATCTGAGTAGACTAAATAAACTAAACTACTTTGGGGATTCTTTTGGTTATTAAGTAGTCATCACTTTTTCTATATAAAGACATAGTTGAGCTTTGTAGATGTATCTAGGTGTATTTTGAAGGATTGAAATGTTAAAACTTCTGGGATTCTTTCTGAACCTAGAGAAAGAGCATTGCATTTACTAATAGGTAAAACTTGCCAAGCACCTAAATAACTAGGAAACAGATGAATTAGTCGACAGAGTTAAATTTGTCAGCTCTTTGTCTGTGTACTCCATTATTTGATCTATGCCAGGGATCAGCAAACTTTCTGTATGAAGGACCAGATAGTAAACATATTTTAGACTTTGTGGGCCAGGAGGCAAAATCGAGGGTGTTATGTAGGTACTTAGATATAAAGAGAGACAACAAATGTCCACGCGTTTTTATTGACAAAATTCTAACTATAGTAATAATTGGTACAATTTTTTGTGATATAGGCCTACTAGTGAGAAGTGTGGGATTCCTTTTTTTTTTTTTTGACATGGTTGGGAGGTAGACAATATTTCCCTTAGTTGAGTTTTATATTTAGTGTTTCTTATCATCTAATGGGGAGCCCTGCTGGTACAATGGTTAAGAGCTCGCCTGCTAACCAAAAGATCGGCAGTTCGAATCCATCAGCCCCTCCTTGGGAATACTAAGGGACAGTTCTACTCTGCCCTACAGGGTCTCTATGAGTCAGAATTGACTGGACAGCAGTGGGTTTGGTGTTTTTCTAAAATCATCAAACGGATTGCAAATGTTTATCTGTAAAAATCATTCTTGGCTCATAGGCTGTATAAAAACAGGTGGTAGGCCAGATTTGGACCATGGGCCATAGTGTTTAGACTCCTGATTTATAAAAATAATAATTTGATTTAGTAGTTAGGGTTTTTTTTTTCCATTAAAGTATTTTTTAATATGGAAGACAATTGAGTTGTTATTTATGATGTTGCCTGATTTTAATTTTAAAAACAAGTTATTTTAAAATAAGTTTGAGTTGATCTATAATTGAATTGAAAAATACTACTTAAAATCTAAGTTCATCATTTTCCTGTCATGTTTATTAGACTATTTGTCTCATCGTGAGATACATTTCTGCTGTCCGCCAGTGGGCGGAGGCAATTTTAAGGCTTGGTAGTGGAAACTGATTTTCTTAATTATTGCACTTCAAGTAATTTTAGCTTTAAGGAAGCAGTTTGCTAGCCAAGAAATATATAAATCCCACTTAGTTTATGTCTATACAAAAATGCTAAGGAATCACTTAATTCTTTTGTTATCTGCCTGGCTTATATAGTATAAGACTAATTTTTAACAAATTATACCACAACTCATCTTCAAATGAGCGCTGTCATCTAGTTGGTGATTTGCCCAGTGATTGTGCCTTTTGTTCAGAATGTTTTTGGACTCCTTTTTAGTGTTACAACAGTATTAATATCCGTTGTTGGAATAAACTTGAAGTCCTACACTCAGTTGTATTGAATAACTTGCTATATTGTTAAACACACGTTATACTCTAGTCTCACTTCCTAGAAGTATTAAAATTCTATGTGCTAGCACTACACTGACACAACAGAAATAACAGGTGAGGAGAAGGGCATCTTTTATTGAATCCATTTCACTAGGTTTTGTGTGAGCTGTTTCTGAACCCTCCCAAGAAAATTTCCTCAAATTGCTTGAATTTTTAAAATATTCTCCTTTCAATGACCTTTTGCAGTGGTTAAGTGCTGGGCTGCCAACCTAAAAGTCGGTGGTTTGAACCCACAAGCTGCTCCATGGGAGAAAGATGTGGCAGCCAATAAAGATTACAGCCTTGGAAACTCTATGGGGCAGTTCTACTCTGTCCTGTAGGATCACTATGAGTCAGAACCGACTCGACAGCAATGAGTTTGATAATAACAATTTCCCTTGTTAAAACTGAGAACAGCAGTACCTTTCTAAAGAAAAGAAATACTTGGTGTTGGAAGAGGGTCTGTGTTTGTGTAGTTGCTTATGGTGTTTGTTTGTTTTGTTTTTTCCTAAGGAAGGCTGAGTTGCCTTTATGATCTCATCTGTTTCAGATGGTGGTTAATACTCAGTTCTCCTATGTACTCCTCCTATGCACAACTTCATAATGTTGGAATTTATAGTCTTGTCTTTCTTCTTACAAATAGAATTCCTTCTTAATCATTATATAAATATAAACATTATTCTTAGACGTTTCCAGTAACTTCACAGCCCTCCTTAATAGTACTTTTCATATTTATACTGTAAAGTTCTTTGTAAATAGTCCTGCATTCTTCTTCCTTCTCTCTTATCTGTGGAGATTGAAAATGCATTACCATCCTTCATAAAGTACTTCTTTCTATTCTCTATTGGATAAAATTTTAATATTGAAGTTTTCAGTAACTCTGAAGGTAAAGAGAGAAGCTTTTTTTTAGAAAAAAGGTCTTATGTTAACAGAGGCTATTCCCGTTCACCTGAAACATAGATTGTGTCAGTGTGTCAGTTCTGTTCTTCCTATCAGTATTTATTGCAATGTATTTACATTAACATTTCTTGCTGATAGTTTTAATTATAGGGGTTGATTACAATAGTTGTTTTTGAGGAATGAGCAAATGGTAATTTCTAGTATCTGTATTCAAGTTTTATGAAGTGATAAATTAATGTGGAATACATTACGCTTTTAAAGTACTAAATTTAAAGAGAACATATTAGTATAAAGGGAAACGTTTGTTTCCAATTAATGAATTACTTTTTTTCTTAAACTTGTCAAGTTAAAAGCTAATAATTTTATTATTTGATGGGCATGTCCCCTAAACTTAAATCTTTTTTGTGATAGTTATAACTATCTCTTCAATATGACCTATCATTTAACTTTAGGCTTTGCTAATAGTTTTTGAGAATGCCTTATAAACTTCATATGTTTTATAGAAATCCATTTTTATGTGATCGTAGCAATACATAATTTGTCAGGGTACTTAATAGAGTATGAATGTTTTAAAATATACATAATTTGCATTTGTTTGGCTCAGTTTAACAGATACTCGAATACCTACCAGTAAAACATGGCACTATGCCAAGCACTACATGGTTTTCTTTGAAGAAAAGCAGTCTGCCCTTCAGGAGCTTATCATCTAGTTTCATATGTAGGAGACTAAATGACAAATATAAACCCAGTGCCATGTGTAAGGAGAAGTCACTCTGGATTGGGAATAATTGTAAAAGGTTTCATGGAAACCTTTGGAGTTTGAAGGCTTAGCTGCTGTACTTTGACATACGCTTTCTTAAAAGTATTCATTGTTATAGCTAATTGCCCATGAATTTTCTTACTAAAAATAATCAAAATCAGTTTTCCATCTTGCCTACTTATAGTGACAATAAAGTATGATTTGTTTGTTTTTCCCAGTTGAGAAGTGATTATTTTTGTTTATCTGTTTCTTCCAGGAAAACATTTAAAGTTGATGATATGTTATCAAAAGTAGAGAAAATGAAAGGAGAGCAAGAATCTCATAGGTAAGATAACCTATCAGTTTACATTAAGTGATATAATTGAGGAAAGAGGAAAAATTATAGTGATCATTTCCCTAGTGATCACCTTGATATAAGGAGTTAGAAGGAACCCTAGAACTCAGTTGGTCCAAACTCATACACAAATCAGGAATTCCTTCTACAGCATCCCTGGCAGAGAGTCCTTAAGCCTCAGCTTGAGTATCTCCAATGTTAGGGAACTTGCCTTTTGTTACCAGTTTCTTGCATCTTGAATCAAAGTCTCTCTTTGTAACTCTGCAGTTGGTCTTATCCTACTGCAGAGATGAAGACTCTCATTTATGGTATACTTACTGTGTGCTAGGTGCTGTGGCAGGTGCTTCACAGCATCACATCTCTTCTAAGTAATCATGTTCATATGAGAGAGACTTTTTATATATCAGTCCTTCCTCTCATTTAAATCTTTTAAGCAAAATATTCCCAACTTTATTTTATATTTGAAAAATGCTTCCTTCCATGATAGTTTAGAAACTTGACCCTTTTGGATGATACAACTTAAAATATGATATACAGAACTAATCTCTAAATCTTCTGATTAGCCTAATAACTGTCTAATCTAGACACTGTGCTGTTTCAGTTGTTCTTTATATATGTACTAAAGAAAGTTGAATGCTGTTCTAAAGAAAAACAAGGATTTGGATGGTTATTTGCTCATTCATTGACTACTTTTTAGAGAGAATGCAGAACTAAAACAACTAGATTTTAAAATGGAGTTGGAAAAATTGCCAAGATGGATTTCCCTTAAAGTTTTTAATCACATTTTACCAACTTAGATTAGGATAAATACTGGATTAATGATACTTCGTTTATGGTTTCTCATTGTTTTAGTGACTGGTATAGGAATATATTTTTGCAGTCATTTATATTTTAAGTATGGCTTTAGAATTAGGTGATTTTTAAAAAAAATTGAAAATCACATTTTTCACTTTACATTTTGGAATCTTGTTAGGACCAAAGTGTAATTTGTATTTCCATATCTGGATGGTCCTCAACTAATTAGCTAAAAGTTGAGATCCCAAATCTTTGTTTAGTCTGTCTACCACTGCCCAAGAAGTACTATAAAAGAGAGGATTGAGATTGAGTATACTCCCAGTGGATATACACTCTATTCTTGGCTTGAATTTCTATTCTAAATCCTTGTCTGGTTACCTACCCTAGACAGCTCTTGGGATCCTCAGTGCCTTTTTTACTTAAGGTATAAACTGCAGTCAGCCTGCTTTAACCTCCCTGCTTATTTTTTCCTGACCACCTTACTAGTTTGCCCTCCATCCTTCAAGTCCTAAATGAGAAGAAAGAATGAACCAAGAAGAAAACTTGACCCTTTTATCTTCCCCATCAAAGTTCTACCTTCATTGCTGCAAAACCCTGCTGCTGTCTCATTGTGACATTGGCTTTGATAAATATTACACATACCTTAAAAGTGTGTGTTGTGAGGGAGGTAGATTAGACTGGCCAATTCTCTCTGGACGATCACTCCCCTGGTATATTTTGTTCCTTTTAAACCAGTGGATTCAGTAGGTAGGCCAGTACTGTAACAGGAGTGTTGTTAACCAACTCACAGAAACATCAGAGGGTTATGTAAAATTCTGCTTGTCATTTTGCAAGGCCATTGTTTTGATCCTTAGTTCCACTTGAAACTGAGTTGGCCTCTTCAACCCCCTAGGATCTTCTATGTATGCCTCAGTGTGCTGCTCCCAGAGGCACTAAAATGAATTGGGAAATTGCTTCATTTGAAGTTTACCCCAAGACCCTATATTACTAAGTTACTACAGTGTATTTCTCAAACTGGGCATTGTTCTAAAATAATCACACAGGGCTGTCAGAAGTACCCTAAAGACCAATATATAATGCCAGCACCATAAAACTTGTAAATTCTGTTGTCAAATTCTTCAAGAGAAAACAAGCTAAATCTTTGTTGTTCTAAGACATCAGTCGAAGTTAAAACCTTAAATCATGTACAGAGATATCTTTATTCCTCCATTCTTTTTCTGTAGCATCTCAGACATAAAGATCTCATTCAGTTTGATTGGATCCTGGACCCGTTCAACAGTTGCAGTTTGGGAGACTTTTTCAGCACTTCCAAAATTGTAATATCTCCATTCCCAAGCCCAATTTATTTCATTCCCCAAAGTTCCAGGGGCAGTATCAAGATATAAAACAATATAACAATGCTTAAGCTCCAAAGTGAGAACAACCAAATGCCAGAACTAATTATGACATTTGTAGTGACTTACAAACGAAGTCAAATCCCCAGCATTATCTGTGCGAAAGAAGCTGATCTTCCAGGATCTTTTATGTCTTTTATAAGCTAGATCTACAGTTGTCTTACTAGTCACAGATAATTGTAGGCATTTAATTTAGGGGAAGCAGCTGACAGAAAGAAGAGAAAAACATGGGACATTTCATTGTTTTTATTTCTCTAAGGTATCAGTTAATTCATGACAATAGACCAGAATTGTCATTTGTAACCTTAAAATTCCAGAATACAGTTTACTGTCTATGCATATTGTTTCTTTTTCTTTTTTGCAGGGTACCTGCAATTAGCAAATTTTAGAAATTCGTAGTGATGGCACTTCTGGTCCCTGGGTTTTTCTTGCCTGATGTGCCTTTTTGGTGTGGTTATGTATATTTAAAACATCTGTGTTTTATTTTTAGAATGTCTGATAAAATGCCTTATATCTTTTTAAGCTTTTGTTTCTGGTACTCCAGTTTGGAATTTATTGTGGATTGGGTTCTGACCAAGGACTATGGCTTATAGAGTAAATTTCTTGCTTTTTGTAGTATTCCAACCTAGCAAGATCCCAAGTGTTCCTTGTGCTATCAATCCTACCAATTCTGGAACTCTCTTGTTGTAACTCCTGTCTCCTAAGGGCATCTCCACTGACTGAAAGGCATCATGAAAAGATTTCCAAATTGGAGTTGCCTCCAGAAGTGTTTCTCAGGGCCAAATGAGAAGCAGAATGTGTCCTCTCTTATTCTTCTGTTTATGGCCTACTGTTAGTAGCTGGAGAAGTCCCTTCAAAAGATACCTGAACTAGAACTTTTACTAGGGGTATATGTTTAAGTCTGTATTCTTAGTAGGTTGACAAGGCAAAGTACCTTTTATAACTTCTTTTTCCACATTACAGTGTAAGCTTTTGAATTTCTTAGGCATTGGTAATTCTTCTTTTCTAAACATCCCCCTTTCTAAACATCTTTTTGTACTATAGTGAGATCTGAATCTGTTTTTTTCTGGGATTCCCATTTCCTTCACATGCCATGTCCTAGGTACTCTAAGCCTTAGAGGAGATGTAATGGTAAGCAGACCAGATGAAAACCCTCCTTTTATGGAGCTTAGTGTCTAGGGGGAGAAGAGATAATCATATACTAAATATAAAATAGGTTCTGTAAGAAAGTATAGGAAAACTATGCATGTACAGAGCAGGAGAACCAGCACCTGTTTGAGGTGTAGGATTTGGGAATAGGGATAGGTCAGGGAACGCTTCCCTGAAGCAATGACCTGAGATTTGAAAGATGGATATTGGAGTAAAATGGGGCAGGGGAGAGGCAGTGGCATCACTAGAAGGGTGTAGGGGTTGTGGACTGCACCTCCTGACACTCAGGGTGACACCAAAATGTCTCCAGGTTACCCAACAGCAGCCGAGATGCTGTTGGGGGAGGGGCCGCCAAGGCAGTGGCGTCACTAGGGTTGGTGTCACACCATCACCCAGTGTGGTCACTTGTCACCACCACTCCCTCACCACCTGCCAGTCACTAGGATTGGTGTCACCCGGTGCAGTAATGCCTCACTACCACCACCCTCACACACACACCCCTTCCCTCCCCCGTCACCCACCAGTTAGGGTGCTGGTGGCTGGGCTGCCATGCCCGCCATTGGGCAGTGAGGAGGATCTCCACCCTAGCCAATGGGAGAGAGGAGGAGTTGCAGGGAGCCGCAGGAAAGGGCTGGGCCAGGCTACTCTGGCCGTGCAGGGTGGGGTTTGCTGTCTGCCCCTGCCCACCCCCAGTGGTTGGAGGAGTGTGACACCATAAATTACTGCACTGGATGACACCAACCGTAGTGATGCCACTGGAGGGAGTGTAAGCAGGCAGATGGTTCTAGGTAAAGGGAGTATGATAAGTCATTTGAGGAACTCAGAAGAGGCTAGAGAGTGACATGAGATGAGGCTGGAGCATAAGGCTATCACCAGATACTGGCGGGCATTGTGGGCTTTGTCAAGATGTTGGTCTTTATTGTGAGAAAGCCATTAAATTATTTAAATGGAAGCATTGCATTAAAGGTTTTCCCCTGCCCTTCTCTTTTGTGGATTCAGCCACATTTTTAAAACTTCAGGCCACTTCTTAAGTTGGTCCTATTTCTTTTCCATCTTGGTAAGATTTGATTGTCCTCCTCTTTTCTTTTTTCCAACGATCCTGTCTTGACTATCAGTTTGAAATTATTTTCAAAGTGACATATTTTCACTCTTGAATTTTAGTTGTTTTTTTCAGAATCTGGGCCATCAGTTTTTTTAAAATAATATTTTATTGTGTTTTAAGTGAAAGTTTATACAATAAATTTGGTTCCCCTTTAGCAATTTTTATACAGATTGTTCAGTGCCATTGGTTACAGTTTTTATAATGTGTCAGTATTCTTATTTTTTCGATTTTTCCATTCTGATTGTTCTGTTTCCATTGATCTAGCTTCCCTTCCCCTTCTCATCTTTGCTTTTGGGTAACTGTTGACTATTTGGTCTCATATACATAGTTAACTGTTTAAGGGAGCACATTCCTCATGGGTGATATTGTTTATTTTATAAGCTAATCTATAATTTGGCTGAAAGGTGACCTGCAGAAATAGCTTCAATCCCAAGTTCAAAGGTTATCTTAGCGCAGTGGTTTCGGGGGGTTCCTCTAGCCTTTATTGGTCGAGTAGGTCTGGCCTTTTAGGAATTTGAATTTTGTTCTACATTTTTCTCTTGTTCTATCCAGGACCTTCCATTCTGTCCCGGTAGTGATAGCTGGGTACCATCTAGTTCTTAAGGTCTCACCTTAAAAGAGGTTGTGGTTCACGTGGGCTCTTAGTCCCGTAGACTGGTTTCTTCTTTGAGCCTTTGATATCCTTCATTCTCTTGTGCCCTGTATAAGTAGAGACTAATAGGTGTATCTTAGATGGCCACTCGCAAGCTTTTAAGACTCCAGACACACTACTCGCCAAACTAGGATGTAGAACATTATCTTTGTGAACTGTGTTATGCCAGTTGTCCCCTGAGACTATGGCCCCAAGCCTTTTCACCCAGTAAACTAATCCTGCGAGTTGTTTGGATATGTCTAGGAAGACTCCATAAGTGTGCCCCTGTGTGGTTTGTTATATAAGTTGATATATACACAGCACATACAAGCTTGTGTAGACATATGTCTACAGATACACCTATACATGCACATGCGTTTTCTCATATATGCCTTCCTATAAACATACATGCATCCATATCTACCTACATAACCACATACATATATTTTGGTTGTTTTTAGTGTTGTTGCAAAATTGTGTTACAGCATTTACTAAAATTGTCCCTTTTTCAAGAGCCTTCCCCTAAAGGCTGTGACCTGAATTTTGACTTCTAGCCTCTGAACTGTGAGAAAATAAATTTCTGTTCCTTAAAGCTAAAAAAAATAAAATAAAATTGTCCCTTTTTCTTGTGTACTTTGTCTGTTTACCTTGGTCACGTTGTGCTGACTTTACCCATATTTGGGATTGCCTTTCCCATCATCCAAAGTAACAAGTGTCTACTGTCTAGAAAGTGATTCGCCCTCTGTCTCTCTCCCATCCCTGGTAACCCATCAAAGAGCTTTGCTTTCTGTGTGTATATCTATTCTTTTTATAATAGTGGGACCATAAAGTATTTGTCTTTTGTGATTGACTTGTTTCACTCAGCATGTCCTCCAGATTCATCCATGTCATGTTTCACGGATTCATTATTTATAGTTCTATAGTACGTAAATTTCTTTTTACATATCTGTTCCTGAAGCTGCCTCATCAGGTGCCACTGAGCATATCTGATCATTAAAGCAGAGTGTTCCAAAACAAATTAAAAAAAAATTTCTTTATATAATCTTTAGATGTATAATAATCTTTTCATTTACTATTCTTATGGAAGGTGATTCACTTAAAAATAATGGATCCTACCCCCATACACACATACATACCAATTCAGCTTTATCTTCTCACTACAGAGTGTTCCATTTTTGTCTGAACCCCATATTTTTGAGACCCTGAATTCCAGAATAATGGACTTGATGTAGTCAATGATTGTTCAGCTTTATACTTCTCGGGATTAAACATGGAAGAAAAATTGGGTAGCTAGCATCTTAATAGTGCAGGTGCCAAATAACTTACTGTTTTGAATACAGCTATGACCCTAGAAATGAAATCTTATACTTGCAGCTATCAGATTAATGTGTAGAAGTTAGAGGCACTAATCTTGGTTTTTTTCTAGCATAAAAACTTTGGTTACTTAATAGGATCTGATGATTATTAAAGGTTGAGGTTCCTACATGAAGCTTGTTTCAAAATGTTAGTCTCTTATGAACTTAACCTCATTCTGTAGACTGCTTCAGATCTGTCAGATGTTTGTGCTTGGAATCTAATATCCCAAAATTTCAAATTCCTCATCTAGTTGCCTATTGCCATATTGCTTGCTCCCTGAGGAGATGTGAAGAGGGAACACATCAGGTAGATGAACCAGATCCTTATCTCATATCTTATCTGGTCATGTAAACTGGATCCAGTGCAGCCTAAGACAAATAGGCCTGACCAACTTTACATGTTTATTTTCTTTCCCTTCCTCTGATCCAGCTTAACCAATTAAAATGTGGACACAGTAGCTGTAAGGCAGGGAAGAGAGAGAATCAGGAAGGAAAAGAAAACTTTGCCCTCTTTCCTCAGATGAAGTCATCTATGGAAGGAGTCAACTGGGCCTCACTTCACTTTATTCTAGGTGCATTATCAGAGTGTTTACTTTTAGTGAGGGAGTAGAAGTTGTTCATAGCAAGCCACATTCCCAAAGTTATTTTTTAAGTTAGTTAATTGAAATTCGTAATTCCTTTTCTAAAGGCAACAATGTTGGTAATGTTGGACGAATATGCAGGCTATCTTACTTAAACCAGTGTCTCAACATGTCTGTGCTGAAGGGATTGTTTTCTTTTATTTGTTCGTTTTTCACTTCCAGTATTTTTTAGAGTGATACTTTTGTAAAATACGCTGATCACATGCTTGGATGTATGGCACTGTTAAATTACCATAAAAGGTTTTTGAAGTCTTATTCTCAATTTTTTACTTGTTATTTATCTTGTGGAATGGTAACAGTTTACCTAATGACATCAGTTTGCAGACGACATTTTGAGTAACACTGCTGTAAAATATTTTCTGGAGTAGATCAATGCAAGATAATGTTTCTGACCTTTCAAAGTTGGAGTTTAGAATCAAATGTTCCATAAAAGCAAGGTAAATAATACTATTAGTACTGCAGTACAGGTAGTCCCTGAATTATTAGCAGTTCTGTTCCAATGACGCTGTTGTAAGCTGGTTCTAACGTTAAGTATTGCCTTTTATTAACAGTATCTTTATGCATCTGGTCTTTGGGGGTTGGAAACATTACATATAAACTTACAAATATGATAACATCAGCAAATTACAAGCTGCAACATTGTATGTAGTATATATTACTAATGATAAGATGTACCCAAAAAAAAAGCAGATGGTTGTAAGTGGGGTTCATCATAGCTCATTGTAAATTGAGGACTACCTGTATAATGGGCCATGATCCCTGCCCTTAAAGAGCTTATTACTCTAGGAGGACATCATTATCCTCATGAAAAGCATTTTTGTCTTTCTGTAAGACACTGCTAGTGACAGTGATACAGTCTCGGTTACATATGAGTTTATACCTCATTGTTGAGAAAGAATGTGTATGAAAAAATAGTGCCAAAGAAGTGGTAATTATAAGTGTTTATAAAGGTAAGAGGTGATCATTAAGCTTTCAGGTGGTTGGAGGTGGGGTTTTTGTAGAAGAGGGAGAGAGTACCTTGCTGGATACTTTGTTATTTTATGCAAGCCACACAAGCTTGAGAGGTAATATTCTAATTTTACAGATACCAGGTCACAGCTAATAACTGGAGCCAGAATTCTATTTCTCTACTTAAGTATTTAGTGGAGATAAAAGTATTGTAGATGACTAAACAAACATTTGGCGGTGGGGACTCCTTAGAAGGAGAAAGGGATGAAATGATACATACCAAATGGTGTTTTAGGAAAATTAACGTGCGTAGTGTGTAGGTTTAGTTGGAGCAACTAATAATAGGATAGCTTGGTGGTAACTAATGGATTATCTTCAGCATGTGGAAATTTTAGAATACTTTTCTCTGTCCTCTTATGTTTTGGAGTTTAGCTAATCCTGATTTGTAAGGTGACATTTATGGAACTATTTTTTATAGGAAAGTGCTAGCAATCTTTTTAATAAAATGTCATGTAAATTTTTCAGATGGCTGATGTGCTTTTTAAAAATCAACTTTGAGTACAACTAACATACAGTAAAATGTACCCATCTTAAGTATATAATTTGAGTTTGACGAATGTGTGCACTTGTAATCGTCACCACAGTCAAGATATAAAACATATCCTTTACCTTGAAAATTTCCTTTGTGTCCTTTTGCAGTCAGTCGTCCTAATGTACTTTTTAAAAATTATAGTTTACATACGGTCAGATTCACTTTTTTTTTTTAAATTCAGGTGAAGGCTTACAGAACTGTAGTACACATATTGTTTTATGACATTGGTTAACAACCCCACAACATGTCAACCCTCTAACTTCTCAACCTTTTTTTTTGGTGAAAATACACATAGCCAGAGATACACCATTTCAAAAATTTCTACATGCACAGTTCAGTGACATTGAGTACACTCTTCCAGTTGTGCTGCTATTCTCACTTACGATGAAGGCTTACAGAACAAAACAGTTTCTCATTTAACGGTTACTACACATGTTGCCCTATGACAATGGTTAACAGTCTCACAGCACATCAACAATATCAGATTCACTCTTTTTGGTGTGTAGTTCTGAGTTTTCAAAACGCATACAGTCAGGTAACTGCCACTGCAATCAAGATAAAGAACCCCCAAATTCCCTCATGCCCCCTTTATATAAGTCAGCCCTTCTCTCCTCCTGTTCTTGATATGCTTTTAAAATGAATTTCATTCATATCAGAAAGTGAGTAATGTAAAATCATTTATACTATATGAATTACCTGTTTTTAGGAATCCCATTGTATACCATTTTTATTTTTGTTGACAAAATTTATGTTAGTTCTTATTAGTTTTTCCCTCATTTATGTTTTCTAACTCCACTGGGATCTTCTACTGTTCCCTAGTCCTTTTGTCCTCTACTAATACCCTAGCATCCTTTATTTAAGTATACCCTTCAAGACAGTTTTTTTTAGGAGATGGTTTCATGGCTTCCCTCACTAAGAAGATAGAGACATTATTGCATCTTCTGTTGAATTATGTATTCACTTGCTTTTTATTTCTCTATCTTAGAAAAAGAGGCATCCTGGGCAAAGTTACATGGCTAATAACTTATTTATAATATGTACTAATTTCCAATCATTTCTTGCTCCTTAATACTGTCTTGCCTCATTATCCTTCTATTATCTTTCCCTTATAAAAATGTCTAAATTGTCACTATCACTTAAAAAAAAAGCAGCCTTTCCCTTTACTGATCCTTACTGCCTTTTACCTATTTACTTTCCTTCTTTTCACTAGTAAAAATTTTGAGTACGAGATCATTACTGTTTCCATTTCCTAACCGTCTATTCTCTATAAAATCAGTTGCTGTCAAGTCAGTTCCAACTCATGGTGACCCTATGTGTGTCGGAGTAGAACTGTGCTCCATAGAGTTTTCAGTGACTAATTTTTCTGGAAGTAGATCGCCAGGCTTTTCTTTCAAGGCTCCTTTGGTTGAACTCAAACCTCCAACCTTTTGGTTAGCAGCTGAGCACGTTAACCATTTGCACCACTCAGGGACTCCCTCTGTTCTATACAGTGGACTATAATCTGGTCTGTCTCTATCACACCACAGACACTATGCCTAGGAAAGTTATGAATGGCCCCTGATCAACACAGAAATTGCTCTCTTGTAGTTTAAGGGTACTATGAAAGCCTGTTGATAGTAGTTTATTCTGTACCATCTTAATAGTTTTCCCAGTGTTAGCAGATGTTATTCAAATCAAAAAGATCACTGTAGTTCATGCTTTCATTCCTTTTCCATAATTATTAAAATTAAAAGTGTAAATGACACATTGAAACTGAGTAGCTAAATTACAAATCTACAGATTTGTAATTATGTATTTCATCCCTAATTTAAGTGGAAAGTAATGGTTTTGTATCATTTGTTAGGAAGGTTGAATTTCCATAGCTTTAAAATATTGAAACATTCAAATAATTTGCATGGATTTAGCTACCCTTATAAAAATTTCCTTTTGAGAGGTGGGAAGGGAAACCTGTCCCTGTTTCATAGGCAAGACACTAAAGTTCAGTAAATTATCTTGTCTCTCACTCAGTAGTCTGTTTTTTTCTGCTTTACTCCTGGTGTGTCTGTGTTTTGTTTTTATTTTTGGGTTATATATATTTTTTAAGTGTATGGACATTATCTTTTAATAGGGAAAGCATGGAGTTATGGGCCTAAATAGTAATTAAGAATGAGAAAATCAAATATAAATTAGCTGAAGTAATTTTGATTTTAATGTTATAGTTTAAAGTCTAGGCTATTTTATCACAGAACATTAAACTGATAAAATTTTTGTTTGTTCTGTTTAGCTTGTCAGCTCATCTGCAGCTTACATTTACTGGTTTCTTCCACAAAAATGGTATGTACTTTAAAATTAAATATATCAGTCACTGAATTGTACATGTGGAAATTGTAGAATTGGTGAAGGTTTTGTTGTGTATTTTCACCATTCTAACAGCAAAATACCTCTGTGAATATTTTTAAAAATTTTAATATTCTTGGTGTAAATTTATAAAATTGTATTCAGTGTAAAGGATGTTCATTTTGATAACTTAATTTTTCTTTAGTTGACCTCTCTAGCAATTTCAGTTACTGCTTTATGTGGTCATTGATAAGATGTGGGGCATGTAACTTGCAACTCAAACTTAAAAGTAGTAGAGGATTTTGAGCAGGGAAGCAACATGACCTGGTTTAGATTTTAAAAGACCACTGTCATGTCCATGTGAAAAATACACTCTAGGGAGGCAAAAATCAACCCAGAGAGCTCTAACAGCTGGCAGGGAAATGCAGTGATCCTGGGGAGAGATAATGGTAGCTTAGACTGTGTCACATACACACACACACACACAAATACAGTGGTTCTTAAATTTTAGTGTTTATAGAAACATTTTGACAGGTTGTTTAAAATACATATTCCTGGACCCTACAAAGTCTCAGATTTAGCAGGTTTATGGGAGCTTTGGAGCTTGCATTTTAATCCAGAACCCAAAGTAATTCAGAAGCTGGTTTTCTGAGGAACAAATTTTAAGGTACTTTGCTTTTAAAAATTGCAGGTAGACTTTATACATAAGCTCTTGTTCGTAGCCCAGTTTCCTTGTTACTTTCTGCTATCCATTAAGTTTTAAGTAGATTTAGAAGTTGGTGTGTAAGAGATAGTCATCAGTGCTGTGTGTGATTATTCTTGAAGGTAAATGTTAGTTTCATCTGGCTTATATCTAAATAGATCAGATTCTAGCTTTTATCTCTAAACCACACTTTTGTAGTGCTTTACTATTATTAGAGAAAAAGCTGTATAATATTATCTTACCTTGTTCAGAGCCATCATTTTCAGGAGATAATAAATAAGTTGAAAATAGAAAAAAGTGTTTTCATAAAATTAAATTTCTTAGAATTAGCCCTTTTGGTTGGCAATTTTGTTTGAACTTTAAGTTATAAAGGCTAATGATGAAAACTTCCTTTTTTTTTTAAATTGTGCTTTAGGTGGAGGTTTACAGAGCAAATTAGTTTCTCATTAAACAATTAATAGACTTTTTTTGAGTGTGTGTGTGACATTGGTTGCCAACCCCACAACATGTCAACACTCTCCCCTTCTCGACCTTGGGTTCCCCATTTCCATTCGTCCAGCTTTCCTGTCCTCTCCTGCCTTCTTGTCCTTGCCCCTAGGCTGGTGTGCTCATTTAGTCTCATATACATGGTTGAGCACGTGTATTGTTTTGTTTTATGGGTCTGTCTAACCTTTGGCTGAAGGGTGAACCTCAGGAGTGACTTCAGTACTGAGTTAAAAGGGTGTACAGGGGTCATACTCTCAGGGTTTCTCCAGTCTGTTAGACCAGTAAGTCTGGTCTTTTTTTGTGAGTTTGAATTTTGTTCTACGCTTTCCTCTAGCTATGTTGGGGACTCTCTATTGTGATCCCTGTTAGAGCAGTCAGTTAATGATGAAAACTTTAATTGCCTTAGAACCTAGAATAGGTGAAGAATTTCCTGTTATTGCATCATATTTTTAAAAAACAGTAGTAAAACAACTGAAACAACTACTACCAATGGTATATAACAGTATGTTAGCTATTATACAAAGAAAACTCTATAGTCTTTTATTAAAAGAGCTAAAAGCACGCTAGGAAAGGTTTCAAAATAGTTAGAATGCCTCTCAGCTTGTCCATCTTAGATTTGTGTATATATCTTTTTAATGCAATGGAATAAAGCCTTAATAAGAAATAAATTGATATATTAGAAGAGTTTCATCACTTATCAGGTTTTTTAAGTAAGAAATTTGAAATCCGAACATATCTGTATTAGCAGCTGGTGTTAACTTCTAGTGTTGCTATAGATTTGGTCCCTCTTTTATATAGAAGTAACCTGGGTAGCATTTTTATGTTTTTTTCTCTCTACATTATTTATAATTGTCTTATAGCATCCTTGTGTCTAATAGTTCATCATGTTGATTGGTTTTGTGTAGTACTTCTCAAGTGCATGGACTCTCATGCTTTGAAGTTTTTAATTTGAATTCTGTAGGTTCATTAGCTCTTTGTTCCCAGGGACTTACAGAAAACATACACAAATTATGCCTTACTAAAACTATACCTTTGGAAAGTAGATTGGTTAAACTTTTTTTTTTTTTAATCTACACGACAAAATATGTAAAAATCAAAAATTCGTCAAATTCACCCAAAATTTTTTCTGGATGTTTTTGATGTCCATGATGAGAAAGTAAACTGTTGAGATTTCTGTTACCGGAAGATAATTTTTTAATTATAACTTTGAAATCAGTAAAAGTTGTAAAGAAGCAGATTTATTGCTTCTCTATCTCTTCAAGGTATATCTGTAGTTTTCTTTTTTAAGAATCAGGATAGAAAACCAACATCAAGATCCCTAAAATCTGATTTTTCTTTTGTTTTGCTGTTACTACTTGAAACTGCTTAGAATGAATGCCAAAAATTATTAGGGTACTATTTTCATGTTAAGTATTTTTCCAAGAGCATTTTTCTTATTACATTTTAGACGTTATGTTTTTGCTATATAAAAATGTTTTTATCCTGTACGCAACTTCCAGAAACACTGATTTGGAAGTGTTTTTTATGCACACACCCTGCATGAGAAGATTGTTCTTAAGTAGACAAAGTGTTGTCTAAAAGATCACAGAACCAAAATTATTTTGTTTCTTTGTGTGTTTATGGATTAATCTATTAAAGTAGTACTATTATATTTTTGAAGCTTAATGATGAATTAGTGGTTAAATACTTAAAGTTTTGAACTATTGACACCTTTGGGATTTTAAAAACAAGTGAATTATAGAGGAGTACTCTTGTACCTTAATTTGCAAAGCTTTTGTAAGCTAATTGATAGAGAGAATACAGAACTTAGAGTCGCTATGAGTCAGAATAGACTCAACTGCAGTGGGTTGGTTTTATTCAAAATCAAAATCCTTAAACTTCGTAAGCCTATAGGATTCTCCCATTTGAGCTTCAGAGAAAAGTTAAAAAACTAGCTATCTTTTTCCCTGTTATAATACTTAATGTTCTTTGAAATTACTTTTGACTAGATGTTTATTATGTTATTTTATCATAAATGTTAAATCTTCAAACCAGAAGTAATCAGTAAATAATTGAGCCTCTTATTTTAGTCAAAAGAAAATCACAGTAAGTAGAAAGGTAGTTATATTTGTCTTGTGAAAGGTTTATTTAAATGATTTTATATATAAGGACATTTATTTTAAAGAGTACGCTGAAAGTTTGGAACTGATTTGCGGAAAAAAGGAATCAGTAAACTTTTGAGAAGGCTTCATTATAGGAAGTCCTTTTAGTCTTTATTATTTGGAATTCCCAGTCTTATGAAAATGAGTACTGCATTTATACTTTTAAAAGTATGTATTTTGAAGTATTGATTTTCTATTTAGATAAGCCATCACAAAACTCAGAAAATGAACAAAATTCTGTTACCCTCGAAGTTCTGCTTGTAAAAGTTTGCCATAAAAAAAGAAAGGTAATGTATAAAGTGATTGTAGTAGATTAAGTATAATATTTTCTTAATAATCAAATATGTTGATGCATATATATTTATTACATTTCAAAGCCAATTTTAAAAACTTTAAAGCTTAAGAAATATGTTGATAGTAGACTCAAAACTGATAACCGCTTTTACCAACCGCCACAATCTTCATGTTTTTTCCTAGTCTGGCTACGTCTTTTCACAAAACGTTCTCATATAGCTGTCTGGCAATGAAGGGAAGAAGCTGTATTTTAGCATCTGATGCTGTGAATTAGGTTGCTTCCCTACCACTTTAGTCTCTTAGCTTCTTCCTTAGCTATTATGCATTACATTTTTAGATAAGGGATAAAAGAGTTTTCCCCAAAAGGATTATCTCTTCTGACACTACTTTCAGGGAAAAAATTCTTTTGCCAGCATTATTAGCCATTAACTTATTAATACATTGCTTCAAAATTTTATTTATAAAGATTACATCATTTCACCAGAGAAACAAGTGTTAAAACGGTTAAGTTTCCTGGACAACCCACCAAAGCCAACAGATATAATACTTTCAGTAGTCCCAAGTCCTTGGGTCTTTTAGGAGGAGTAGGAACTGACATATATGGAGGCTCCTATTACTGATGTTCTTCCAAAGTCATAATAAGGTGACTTGGAGCAAAAACTACTGGAGCATTGGTAGGGAGGGAGTGGGCTGTGGTGATAGGCAGCAGTGTAGCTCTACATTAAAAAGAAGTTAGGAAATACCATGGCCCATTCCTGTTCAACTCCCTTCAAGATATATTATTATTTAGAAAAAATATATAAAGTAAGTATAGTATGATCCTTTTTATGTTTTAAAAAATAGTATATAGGTATAAACATTTTCTTGGAAGAATATACACAACTGTAGTAATCATCTGTGGGGTGTAAGATGTAGAAGATGGGTGAGACGTACACTTTTCATTTTATACTCTTGTAGAGTAGATTAAAAAACACAAAGTGTTCTTTTCTGTATACTTTATTTAAAAACAAACAAGCTACCATGAGATATGAACTATATTCTCTTATTATAAAGGTCTTCTGCATCTTCCCATTCTTCTACCATGCTCTTTCAGTATAACTGGTTACTTGATAACCATATTTTTCATGAGATGATTGATATCCCTTCTGTTAAACAACATGTTTAAATGTATGAATTTACTGTTTTATAGTGTTGTCACCAGTGGGGTTATTACAACAGTTGTTTTTCATTTTTAATGGTCCCACCAGTTATTGTTATGCTAAAATAGAAAATTTAAGGTAAAACACTAAAATATTAAACCCATGTAAATTTTTTTTAGTTTTAATACCATATTTTTAATATTATAAAACTATTTCAGATGACCATCAGTTTAATATTGGATATGCTGTATCATTATTTTCATTATATTGGGAAAAACCTCAATTGCTTTAATATTTGGAATATAGTTGTACCAAATTTTCTTTTTGCTTCATGTAGTATCACACTTTTCAGAGCTATGATTAGGATATCAACATTACGTTTGGTAATTATGGTCTATACCTTGTTTCTTATAGATAAGATTAGAAGTTTTATTTTTAATTCTTAAAATTGCAGGCAAACAAATAAATGTAATTTAATAATCTTTACCTTTGCAGGATGTAAGTTGTCCAATAAGGCAAGTTCCCACAGGTAAAAAGCAGGTGCCTTTGAATCCTGACCTCAATCAAACAAAACCTGGAAATTTCCCGTCCCTTGCAGTTTCCAGTAATGAATTTGAACCTAGTAACAGCCATATGGTGAAGTCTTACTCATTGCTATTTAGAGTGACTCGTCCGGGAAGAAGAGAGTTTAATGGAATGATTAATGGAGAAACCAATGAAAATATTGGTAATTTTAATAATTTTTACTAGATTTTGTCATCAGAGATTAAGGTTGATAAAAATGGATTTAACCAGTATTTCTTTTTGAATTACTTTAAAACCTTGCCTATCCACGGAAGATAATGGTACAGTGCTAGAAATACATCGCATGCATTCTGATAGCGTGGCCTTTTTTGCAAATCTCATATAGTCTGATAAGATATTAATTTTATGGTAGATTGCCCTGCCCTTTAGACTGTTGGCTATTTTGCTGTATTAGATATTTAATCTGTAAGGTTGTCATTATTGCATAATGAAACTTACGTTTTATGTTGTAAAAATATATTGAATATTGAATGTAAACGACTGGTCTTTCAAGTTAATTTCTTAGCAAACAATGAATTTATCTTAATCCTCCCAAACATTTTACTGTGAAAAATTTCAAACATACAGAAAAGTTGAAACAGTTTAATAGTGAACACCTGCATACACACCACTTAGGTTCTACAATTAACATTTTATTATACATATTTACCACATATCGATCCCTTTATCCATCCTTCTGTTCTTCCAACAATTCTGAATTCATCTTTGAGTTAGTCCTTCACCCAACCTATAGGTACTGTACCAGGAATACAAAGATGATTAAACAACAGTGTTATCCTCGAGGCTCACAACCTAGCGTAGAGAGAGAGACATGAAATAAATAATTGCAGCAAAATGATGAGTACTGTAATTGAGGTATAAGTTCAGTGGAGAAGCACATGATTCCATGGAAGTGTCATGGAACAAATAAGCTTTGAGTCTTAAACTATCCTTTGAAGTTCTTAAGTGAAGAGGGGTTTGCCTAGCAAGGAAGATTATTCTAGACAGAAAACAGTATTTGCAAAAATGTGGGGTTAATGTCAAAGAATCTCAAAAAGTGAGGACATATACATATGGTAAAAATACAAAATTGAAAAGAGTTTGGTCTGAATATTTCAACTTTAGTATAATCTGTATCTCATTTGGAATAAATGTAGTATGTTTTATGTTAAGGGACCATATAGCATAAATAAAATTTTTGCTTGAATATTCAATTTATAAGAAATGTTTGTCAAATTCAGATGTCAACGAAGAACTTCCAGCTAGAAGAAAACGAAATCGTGAAGACGGAGAAAAGACATTTGTTGCACAAATGACGGTATTTGATAAAAACAGGTAATGTTGATGTACAGGTGTGGTTCTTGTAATCTTCTAGAAAGGTTTTAATTCTGAAGTATACTATTGGTGAAATTAAATATTTCTTTGCCTTTGTTTCTCTTTGGTTTATGGAGAAAAAAACAAATTTGTAAATCCTGGACTTTTTATCACGTAAAGAGCAGTAAACATAGATGAGGAGCTATTTGGACGACTCGGTTAAGATTGTTTATTCAGCAAGTGCTTCTGTGTGTCAGCTTTTACCCAGACATTGTTCTAGGCAGTGAGAAGGCAACAAAGTCCCTGCCTTCGTGAAGCTTAAATTCTAGTGGAGGAAGCAGTACCACCCCCAAAAAATTAAATCAACTTAGTGGAAACAGACATCACTCCCAAAAAGTTACAACAACATAGTCATAAGTGCAATGAAGACAAAGAGAATGATTACAGTTTTATGTAGAGAAAGCCTCTAGGAGCGGGTAATAGTTGAGCAGAGACTTGAATGAAGTGAGTCCCATGAGAATTTTGGGGTTATGTATTCACTAAAATTGAGGAAGAATATTGTGTGTAATCATTATTGTGTGGCTACATGTGCATTTGGCAGAGGGTAGCAGAGAACATTTGGGTTTAGAACCATCTCTTTGCAGTTTATATTTAATAAAGCATCTTAGGGCCAGTAAAACAAGTTCTAGGAAGCAACTGCACTGTTCTTTTTTGGCAGTATTTGGGGGGTTTTAAACCTGTGGCATGCCATGGTTTCTTGTCCCAGGCTGCTCACTGTCCACACAGTTCACTGTTAACCAGGTACAGGAGACAGAGCCAAGAAAAACAAATAGGACATATCTCCTACTTATTCTTTAAAAAGTATTAGATGGTTAATGTAATCACTTATTAGCCACCAGGTAAAGAAAGGTGCAAGGATTTTAACAAGAAAGCAAAGATAATTAGAAATGACATAGATTCCATCTGCTATATTGTGAATTAGAATACATCACTTAATGTTGGAGCCCTGGTGGCATAGTGGTTAAGAGCTCGGCTGCTAACCAAAAGGTCAGCAGTTAAATCCACCAGCCATTTCTTCGAAACCCTATGGGGCACTTCTGCTCTGTCCTGTAGGGTCGCTATGAGTCAGAACCAACTTGATGGCACCTAACAACAACACTTAATGTTACTGGTAGAAACGAACATAGCGTTTGTTTTTTAGAGTCAAATTTGAATGTGGGTCAGAGATTTGAATGTAAACCAACAGAATTAAAGTACTCGAAGACAGTGGTCAGTGGGGAAAGTAGTTGGGATGTGGCACACTGGGCTTCATTAGTATTGGTAAATGTTCCATTTTAGTCAGGATAGGGTACATTGTATTTTTTTAATTGTTTTCATGTATGTTAACATTCCTAACATAAGAAATACACCTTTTTATTTAATGAAAAAATACCTAGAAACCATGGGATAGTTTTCCTCCATCTTTTTATTTTTTTAATTTCAAAACCTATAAACATGTTGAAAGAATAACAGAATGAGCATACCAAACAAGCATCACCTAGATTGATCAGTTAACATTTTGCCACATTTGTGTGTGTGTGTGTGTTTTTGTTCTCAAATCACTTGACAGTTAAAGTTTACTTCATTTTTCACTCCTAAACACTTATAGCACATATGTACCAAGAACAAAGGCATTCCCCTGCATAAACCACATTACACCTATTGCACTCAGGCAACTGAACATGATACAACAGATAAAAGTCTGTCTCCTCAATTGACCATAATAATGTCCTTTATAAGCTGTTTCTCCTACTCCCCATCAGTAATTGAGAACTATAGGTAGTTGTCATATCTGTCCAGTTTCCTTCAGTTTGAAATAGTTCTCCAGACTTTCTTTTTTTACCTTTCGTGGTACTTTTTATTTTTAGTACAGACCAGTAGTTTTGCAGAATGGCTTTCAATTTGGACTTGTATCATTGTTTCCTCATGATTAGATTCAGGTTAAACATTTTTGGCAGGAAACTAATTGGCCATATGCTCTTTGTGTACAACATGACAGACACGAGATTTGATTACTTGGTTAAATTGGTGTTCACTATATTTCTCCATTGTAAAGGTACTTTTTTCCCTTTGTAATTAGTATGTAATCTTTGGTAATACCTGAAATAGGGCAAATTTCCTTTTCTCCCCAGTAGTCTTTCACTAAATGGTTTTAGAATCCATTGAAGTTTCTTGCTCGAATAAATTATTATGGTTTTTGCCAAGTGCTACCTTTATCATTTCTTCCATATTTGTTAAAGAAGAGCTTTTCTTCACTCAGCTGTACTTTTTTTTTTTTTTTAAGCATCAGCATGGATTAATGAACTCTGTGTATTCATTCTTTTGTTATCTGTTTCATGTTACTCATTTTGAGGCACAAATCGTCCTAAATTTGGCCAGGAGGAGGCCTCTAAGGAGGCTCCTGTTTCCTTTTGACTATCTGTTGTTTTTTTTTTTTTTTTTTAGTATTTCCTTATTTTCTGAAATAGTAAAATATTCCAGGCTTACCTTCTTCTTTTCCTACCTCTGCTCTGGAATTGGCCATTTCTTCAAGGCATTCTGCTTCCTTTTAGAAGGTGAATGGTATTTACAAGTCAAGATCTTAGGACTACGTGTATGAAAATTGTATCTATAATCTCAGAGAAGTTAAAACTCTTCCTATAGAATGACCAAAATTCAAAAGCCATATAGGAAAAGTATGAAATCTTTAGCAAAATTTAAAAAAAAACTTTCTCAAAAAGCAAAACCCACCATAAAGTCAAAATAAACATGACAAGTCAGGAGGAAATTATTTTCATTTCCTATTATAGACAGATGTCTTATTCCTCTAATATAAAGAAATCATACTAATTAAAAAGGGAAAGGCCACAACCCAATAGAAGAATGGGTAAAGGATGTACATAGAAAGTATATATGCTTCTTAAACAATTAAAAAGATAAGACATCTGAATTAAAGTCCACTGAGATACCATTTTTTCACTTATCAGATTGGCAGAGATCAAAAAGCTTGATAAAGCACTGTTGATGAGGCTGTGGGGAAAAAAGGCCTCCTCATACATTACAGGTAGGAGAGTAAATTGGACTGGAGCTATCAAATGTACAGCCATAAAATGGAGTATTATGTAGCCATGTAAAAGAATGAGGGAAGCTGGTTTTTAATTTAGAAGCATATGAATGTATTACTTAAATTCAGATTAGATTTTTCAAATAGAAAGTTGAGTGGCTTTGCTGATGTACTATTATAGTAGACTAAATTCAAGTAGAACAACAGAAAAGACAAAAGTTCGTAAGTCTCAATCATTTTGTTTTAAGACTCAGACTTTGGAAACAGACTACCTGGATTCATTTGCTAGTTTTGTTAACTTCCTGTGATAAGAAAGCAAGTTACTTAACTCCTCTGTGCCTCAGTTTCCTCCTCTGAAAATAGTACCTACTTCACGGAGTTGTTGGAAGATTAAATGAACTATGTAAAGTGTGAAAGCTTACAGTTAATTATTGAGCATGGTCGAAGAATGGTGTTTTGGGTAGTAGTGGTTACCAGTACTTAAAAGTGTAGAAAAATTATAAACTGTATACAGTCATGAGCCGCATAACATCCGTTTAGGCAACATCCAACCACGTATACGTCCATGGTCCCATAAAGTTACAGTAGAGTTCAGAAATCCTGATCAGAGAACAAGACATAGCGGATGTAACCGGATGTAGCGAACGCAGTAGCTTCCTGTACATAATGTGTATCTCATGTTTCTTGTATGCAAAGTGATTGCATTGCCAGGCGTATGTATAATGATACAGTACGTATAAAAACCTATAATAATACTGTATCTTGATAGTCATAATAAATGCCTATGTTACTGGCTTATGTATGTACTGTACTTTCTACTGTTATTTTAACATGAACTTTCCCTACTTAAAAAGTTTATTATGTAACAGTGTATGCTTTGACTCATAGGCAGCAGCATCCAATCTCATCTATCGCAAGTCTCTTGAATGTTTTAGCGTTTTCTCTGTTTAATTTTCTTTTAAAAATACTACTGTAATGTGCATCAAGGCTCCCAAACACAGCAAAACCAGTGCTAGGGATAGCAGCTGCAAGAGGCAAAGAGGAAGTATCAATTTGGAAGTGAAACAGAAGGTTTTTAAATAACACGAAGGTGGAAAATCAGTGAATGTTATTGCTCGCAATGTCGGCATGTTTGCACAACTTCCAAACACATAATGTCCTATTTCACAGAACATATTGTGGCCGTTAAGCGACACATGACTGTATACACACACATACATGTACACACATCGTAACTGTACCGAGTATGGATGTAAATTAATTGATGGACCCGCTATTTCATTTATTCATTCCTGAAATAATTATTGAGCCACCTGTATGTGCCAGGGGCCCCTATAATCTTAGTTATCACAGTCATCATTATAATCATCAATTAGTTTACTGGTCAAGTATAAGCAGTAAAGAATTCTAGTTCAAGCATTTACAATAGTTAAAAATAACAGAGGCATAATTCTTAGTGGTTCCCTAAGGCAAGTATTGTAACACTATTGTTACCCTATTTTTTGAAGTATAAACCCTGTACACTTGCTTTATACTTAATGTTTAAAAAGTAACCAGGTTTTGAGACCTTAGGCATATTATAGTTAAAATTTGTAACGTTTTATCTGAATAACTATAGTAATGAAGTAATTCTCTAGTAAATCAGTAAAATTGCTATTGTCAGTACTGGAGTATAGGCATATTTTAAAATCTTGTTGGGTATGTAAATTAGTTTATAAGTTTAGTAAAGACTTTTTAGTATGAATCTAAAGATGTAGAATTTGTGTACATACATTAATATACAGGTAACTCTAAAGTGTATGTGTTTGTCTAACAGGCGCTTACAGCTTTTAGATGGGGAATATGAAGTAGCCATGCAGGAAATGGAAGAATGTCCTATAAGCAAGAAAAGAGCAACATGGGAAACTATTCTTGATGGGAAGGTATGGATTACTTAGAAGGTTGAGCATGTTATAATTATGAACTCCCATTTTTGAGTGATGTTTTCTTCCCCAAATGCAAATTTATGTGGAAGTAAAGAGTCTTTCATTTCTGTACTTTGAAAAACGTAAGTAAAAATGATGTAGTCAGAGCATTTAATGGAAGACATCATCCTTGGAACCAGACTACCTGAGTTCATATCTCGGCTCCATCACTTACTTGCTAATGTGGTGTTTGGCAGTTTAGTAACTTTATGTCTCATTTTTCTCATGTATAAAATGAGGCATAAAATTGATAGGTTAAATGAGATAATAAAATATGCTTAGCAGCATGCTTGGCATAAAATAAGTGCTCAGTAAATGTTAACTGCTGTTATTTTAAGTCCTAGTCACAATAGCAGCAGGTAACATGATGACTAGTAATCTGCAGAACTTAGATGAAGCATACTTAAAATAACTCTTCTAAGAGAAGAGAGTAAATAGATATCCATATATTTTCTTGGATAGGAAAACTCAACAAAATAAAGATGTCAGTTACTTCTAAATTTATCAGGTCAATGTACTCACAAACAAATTCCTAATTTCTTTGAGCCTTAAAATTAGTTTCAAGTTAACCTAGAAGAATAAGTATGTAACGATACTGCAGAGATGTATACTGAGGAGAGCCTTGACTAACAGATAGTAGAATCTACTATCAGCTAAAAGAATTAAAACTATGTTATGAGTGTAGGAATAAACAAGCAGATAACTGATGTATAGTCCTGAAATAGTTGCATGTGTATTGGGAATTTAGTTCATGATAAATGTGATGTTACAGATCTGTGTATGGGAATGATGGATTATTCATTAAGAATTTTGACAGAGCTGTTCTCTAGCCATCTGGAAATAAACTGAGACCTAATAAATTGGAGAATGCTTAGAAACAAATGTTAAAATTAACACAACATAACTTCAGAAAAAATGTAGATGAATATTAATACACTCTTGTGGGGAGGAATGCCCTTCTAAGTATCATACAGAAGGTAAATGCATAAAGCAAAAAATTGACTAAAGTAAATCATTTCTATGTTGCAAAAAATCTAAAGATAAAAAGAGAAATGATGAACTGGGGGAAAATATTTGCAATGCAGAAAAGGCTAATATGAATACAGTTTTTAAAATGTATATTAAAAAAAGCAATCCAGTAGGAAAAATGGATAAAGGACAATCGGGCAGTTCTTAAAAAGAAGAAATATAGATGGCTAGTAAAAATTTTAAAAGTTCAACCTTATTAGTATTCAGAAACATGCAAAAAAAATCAGATGTAATATTTTTGACTACTAGTTTGATGAAGATTAAAAGGATTGACAGTTTCTGGTGGTGGTGGGGATGTTAGTACCCATTACTCTAAAATAATGCTTTGATGTAAGAAAAGTTGGTGCAGTCTTACTGGAGGGAATACTAACTATGTATAAAAATTAAAATTGTATATATAGTCTTTAATAATAACTCAGAATTTTGTCAAAAAGTAGTAACTGGTTAAGTGAAAAGATGGAGGTAGTAGCTCTTCTCGGCATTTTTTAAATAGTGAAAAATTGGAAACAAGTTAAATCTAAACGGATAGCCCTTAAAAAGTATGATTATGATAGTTGGAAAAGAACATTTCCATGATATTTAAATTTTAATAATAGTGTGCATAATCTCATTTTTATAGAATTAATACAATAATATCTCCCTAGGTGATGGAATTTCATAGAATTTTTATTTCTTCATACTTATCTATAGTGTTTGCATTATCTACAGACATTTATCTTCATTAATCTTTTTGCTTTAAATTTCTTAAAGTATGTCAGGTTTGTCCATGAGAAAATAAGGATTATATATAAGATTTTAAAATAAATTGTTTGCAGCAAAATAAAATAGACATCCTTCCAACTCAGGACATACAGATTTACCTCTTTTTAAAAGCTCTGTGGTATTAAACTAAATGTCCCATAGTTTACTAAACCAACCCCATTCTAATGGATAGTTAGGTTATTTTAATTTTTTACATTTGCAGAAATGCTGTAGTTAATATACTTGTATGTGTATATTTCTGCATTATGAGTATTTTTATAAGCTAGACTCCTGGATATGGACTTGCTGTGTCAAAACCAGTTTATATGATCACACATTTACCTTGTTCCGGTCTAAAATTACAATTTTAAAAGGATTATTTGTAATGAAGATGTAGCAGTTCAGTCTTGTATGGCAGTTTAAAAAGAAATAGGAACCCACTGAAGGTTTCTACGAAAGAGAATGACATGAAGAACGTCTACGAGAAGATTATTTGGTCTCCTGTATATGGAAGTGATAAAAAGCAGGAAGAGCAGCTGAGATACAGTAATGATAAGGCAATAAGGATCTATACTATTGCTGTGATTATTGAAGGGAGAGGTAGAAATAATAGACATTTCAGAAAGGACTTCGTGATGAGAAATAAAGAATAGGGGTCAAATGTGATTCCAGTTTTTTTAGTTTAGGATTACTCGTGGAATGATAATTCTAAAAAAAATAATTGTATCTGGGATGGAAAGTTTATTTTAGAAGATAATAGATTCACTTCTAAAGATACTCGGGTCCAAGTGACAATGTCCAAGAAACAATCAGAGATACGAGTTTGGAGCTCAAGTATAAAGATAAGAATGGAGGACCAATTTGTCGTCATTATCTGAAGGTAGAACCTTGAGGATGAGTGACAGATGGGGGCAGATGGCTAAAAGTTAGCTAGGAATTGAGACCACGAGAAGAGTTGTCTTATAAATAATTAGAGGTGGACACGGAAAAGCAAAAGATAGTTCAGTCTGCCAAAACCAAAGAAAAGCAAGAATAGTCATTGTCAATGCAGCTGAGGGAAGTCAGGGAAAATTACTAATTGCCAAAGCTGTTCAGTTTACAGAAGGAAAAGTAATTGGTCACTTAAGAGCAGAGGTTCCAAACTGGCAGGATTTGAGTACCACAGGTTTTTAAAAGACTTTTTGAATTGGTTACTAAACACTGCCATAGAGTATTCCGACTCATAGCGACCCTATATGACAGAGTAGAACTGCTCCCCGATAGGATTCCCCAAGCTGTAAATCTTTATGGAAGCAGACTGCCACATCTTTCTCCTGCAGAACAGCTGGTGGGTTGGAACCACTCACCTTTGGTTAGCAGCTGAGTGCTTTAACCACTGCACCACCAGGGCTCCTCCTTGAATTGGTTACCCATGTTTAAAAATGGGAAGATTTCCCATGTAAACTTGGGAGTTCTGACTTCTTTTGAAAAAATCTGAATATCTGGCTGTACTGGGCCAGTATTTACACGGCAGCAATTCGGCTATTGCTAGTAAGTTGCTGCCCCTTTTAGACAGCCTAAATTCTCCATTTCTACAGTGTCTGCTGCTCCATACATTCACTTTACTTGCTTGGCTATCACTGCAGGCATTTGAGTTTTCAATGAAAGTCTCTTTGATTTGACATCTCATAATAAATAGTAGCTTTTAAATCCCTCTAATTTCAATTTATTGTGTGATTGTGCACTCTTTTCATGTTTTTTTTCCTTTTCAGAGGCTGCCTCCATTTGAAACATTTTCTCAGGGACCTACGTTGCAGTTTACTCTTCGCTGGACAGGAGAGACCAATGATAAATCTACAGCTCCTATTGCCAAGCCTCTTGCCACTAGAAATTCAGAGAGTCTCCATCAAGAAAACAAGCCTGGTTCAGTTAAACCTACTCAAACTATTGGTAAGTAAACATCTTTTTATCAAAGTAAAGGTTTGTGGAGTTAGGACTTACATCATTCTTTTTCTTCATGTAAATTATTCTTTGGGAAATAATATTTTACTTATTAGACAGATTATGAATAAATTAGAGTTCTTTTATATTAAATGTTAAGTTTTGTGTTGAAGTCCTGATTGATGATCCCTTATTCTAAACCCTTGTGCTAAATGTGTGTGGCAGTATCTAATTTTCTTTAGAAATATAATATGCTGTATAGTATATATGCCATATATAACACCTCCAAGTAGGATCTATAGGTAGCTTCATATTAATTCAGGAGAAGTTTTTCCATTAAATAAATTTGCTGGAAACTCATGAAAAATCTCTTGGTTTTCAGAGCTTTTTTAGGTTTTGGAATTGCAAATATAAAGGGTTTGGTGGAACTATACTTTTTGTAATTCACAGAAAAAGTTGTATATGTTGTAGCACTGAATTCAGTATTTCAGACTATTTTTTAAATTTTAGGGCTAGAAGAGAATCATTGTAATCTGGATTTTATCAGGTTAAATTTTACAGTAAATACTATGTATTTTAAGAGGAAAGCTCTCTCATGAGTTAAGGCCCAAGATGCAGTGTTCTGTCATTTTGTATCTGCCTGATAAGGAACACTGTCCTTGACCTGAGAGCATCTGAACTGTTTTATCCAAGTCTGTGTAAAGAAGGCAGAAAGCTTAAGACAGCTGTCTTTGACACTGACCACTCGTGTCCGTTCACTGTATGCAAGTCACTGTAATGGTCAGATTAAAGAGATAGAAGACATGGCCCACATCAGGGAAAAGATTTCCCAAATAAATTATAGTACAGGCATGTCTCAAAATACTCTGTAGCCACTCAGATAGATAAAATAATTGTTACAATGTAAAAAAGTACTTATGATATGCTAAAAAAAAGTTTTGTATAAAACTGTGTATATGGAATAGTTATGTCAGGAAAAATATTCTTTTTTTCTTAAGCCTAAAAGGAAATATTCCAAAATTATTTTCAGTGATTATCTTTTGGATTTGGAGTAATTTTTATACAATCAGTTTTTACCTAGTTTCTGTTAGACCAACATATAGTGAGTGCCTGCTCACTATTGGGCACTGGAAATATGAAGACCGATCACAACTACACACTGGCCTTCTGAGTGCTTAAAACTTAGTATAGTGACCACGTATAATTACTTGGGTTACTATTACAATGGATTACGACAAAGGAAGTGGTTTTTAAAGGGAAAAAATGCATCCTGCCAATAAAGACTTTTAACATCTAATTAGGGGTGCTGGTTAAGGGAATTATTGTTTCTGTGATCATCAGTTGTGGTATGCATAATTATGTTATACACTATAGTTAGAATTCTGTGAAACCTTCAGTGTTTAATCATTTTGGTAAGATATTTAACTATAAAAGCAAATATTTTCATTAAATATAAAGACATGTATTTTCAGCTGTTAAAGAATCACTGACTACAGATCTACAAACAAGAAAAGAAAAAGATACTTCAAATGAAAACCGACAAAAATTAAGAATATTTTATCAGGTAAACATAGCTGACCCTTCTTTTTTAAGTAATCATGAAAATGTATTTGTTTTTATGTTAGAGCTGAACTATTTTGGCACATTAAATAAAAAGTATGTAACTTAATTTTCCTTTTAGATTGTTTCTCTTTTAAATTATTTTACAGATGAGATTGAAACATATTTTGAAATGTGAAACTTGGGAGTTTGCTGTGTTTTTTTTTTTTCTTCCCAGTTCCTTTATAACAACAATACAAGACAACAAACTGAAGCAAGAGATGACCTGCATTGCCCTTGGTGCACCCTGAACTGTCGTAAACTTTATAGCTTACTCAAGCATCTTAAACTCTGCCATAGCAGATTTATCTTCAATTATGTTGTGAGTAACTTTTCACTTTTTTTCTTACCAGTAAAATAAATATAAGAAAACCTAACTTTAAAAAGTTATCCTTTGTGAAAAAGTACCAAGACATTTGCTGTTGAAGGATAGCTATATACATTGATTACAATGAATGATTCATTTTTACATATATTTGGAATAATCATTAACATTTTTGCATACTGCACGTGTATTGACTCACATTATCCTCACACAATTATTTTTGAATTAAGGGGTATTTTCCTCATTCTTGGTCAGATAAGAAATAATTTGTGTAAAGTTATCAAGCTAATAAATGGCACAGCCAGGATTTCATACAAGTCTTGATTCTAGGTCTGTCCCTTTCTGTTCACCATGCTGATGTCCCTGGCCTGTTTTAGGCTTCAAATTTAAGAACCCACAAATACTTTTTAATTAACTAAATTGGAGAATAGGTATTTAGTGTAGGATAATTTTTTCTTTCCTAAACACCTTGCCATTTTTGTTACAGTATCATCCAAAAGGTGCTAGGATAGATGTTTCTATCAATGAGTGTTACGATGGCTCCTATGCAGGAAATCCTCAGGATATTCATCGCCAGCCTGGATTTGCCTTTAGTCGAAATGGACCAGTAAAGAGAACTCCTATCACACACATACTTGTGTGCAGGTAGGTAAAAAAAAGGCCATACAACAAAAGTTTATTCCCTGACTCCTTGTTGATGATGTTGGAGGAATCAGAAAGGAGCCAGACATGGCTACTGTTCAGGTGGAAATCACCAGTGCAACATTATTTCAGTACTAGCTAAGTGTCTGGGGGTGGCTTTATCCTTTGTAACCCTCCCCAGCCGTTATTTACATAGGGGCTTTCTTACCTCCTCCTCACAGCTTTTCCCTGTATTTTAGCTGTTAATGTTGCACTGCTGCATTGGTTAGTGGGATTAAAGACTCCTTCAGTGGAAGTTGCTGTGTGTTTATACCTAGGTAGGCACCTGCAAAAGGATGGACTCTGCTTGGGTGGTGTGAAACATAAAGAAGCCTGCATGATAGTATCCAGCTAGGCAGTACCTGGGACTGGTTTTCCTTCCGTTAGGCTTTAGAGTTACCATGGTACATTCATGGCAGCAGGTTGGCTACTGAGATTAAAGTTAACCAAAAGGAATTTTTTATTTCTGTAAAACTAGTTAAAAAAAAAAAAAAAATTCCCAAAGAGTTGTGTAATAATCTGTAATAACACTGTATAATCAGTGTTGTGGTTTTTCTGCTTTGTGAATATACCTAAATGTGTTAGTATACATATTCTCATTTTATTTTTCTGTGACTTAACTAGCCTTTCTTCCTTTTTAATCATGTTTCTCTTTTTTCTAGGTTTATTTTTCAAACCCAGAAAGACAAGTTTATCTTTAATATTTTGGTGTTTAAATTGATACATAATGGGTCTGCTTCACATTATGTACAGAAAGAAAATAATCTTTGTTACTATTTTTGTTTTTTGGGGACTGCCTCAAATAGAGTTGATTTGTGGTCAGTTTTATAAAATGGTAGTATTGTCAAATTTTTACAGCCCTCAATTCTAAGTCATGTAATTACATGATGTAGATAGCATATTATATCAACATTTATTTCTTTTCATTAGGCCAAAACGAACAAAAGCAAGCATGTCTGAATTTCTTGAATCTGAAGATGGTGAAGTGGAACAGCAACGAACATATAGTAGTGGACACAATCGTCTGTATTTCCATAGTGATACCTGCTTACCTCTCCGTCCACAAGAAATGGAAGTAGATAGTGAAGATGAAAAAGATCCTGAATGGCTAAGAGAAAAAACCATTACAGTAATTATTATCATTCCTAGCAATGATCTTAGAATTTTATAGTTAAATGAATTTTGAAAACTATTAGCAGTTTAATATGAATTAGACTTACGACTTAAAGGAACTTTTGCTAAACTAAGGAATTCAGGAATCCACACGTTTCATAACTGCCATTTAAAAGGTTGCCGTCTAAAGGAAAAACAGATTTTCTTAGTGTGACTTTGTATTGTGTATTTTCATATGTACATTTATAGGAAACTATTTCATAGCTTAAATGGAAGTTTAAGAAATGTTGACTTTTATATAAAGAAGTGGTATTTTTGTTGCAAAACATTCTATTTTTTACATTCTCACAAATTTTTTCCTAGAAATACCAGTTGTATTCATTCTGTATTTAATAGGTTTTTTCTTTTTTTCTTTTAGCAAATTGAAGAATTTTCCGACGTTAATGAAGGAGAGAAAGAAGTGATGAAATTATGGAATCTCCATGTCATGAAGCATGGGTAGGGTATTTCTAAATTAAATATTCTGTTTACCTTATACTCTTGATGCTTCACATTCTATTAATGTATGTCAGAATCTTATTAAAAATTCCATTAATTTAGGTATGTGTCCTACATCTTATCCGAGTCCAAAGTATTATAACTGCATGTATAGGAAAATGGTGATGTTCAAAGAATGGATATCATTCCATCTAACAGCAGATTTTTATTTTTAATTTCTCTAAAACAGGCCCAAAGTTTTTCTTTCAATATTTACATTAAAAAAAAACTTTAATGTTATCATCAACTGAATTTAACCTTTTCACTTATTGTGACTTAATAATGTAAAGGCAGAATAACTTCTAAAAGCTCATTAAATTAAAATTCCTCTGTACATTTTTTTAAATTATGCAGTTTTCATTCCTTTTATTGCCAGGGGATACTAAAATGATAAGCTGTGTGCTACTTGCCTGGAAATCCTGAAAATCACTTACCACAGCTACTACTACACTTTTTTTTTTACAATTGCTTACAGAATAAAATATAAATAGCCTTTCTGATTTCTCATTTGTTACCATTTCAAAGTAGAACAATTCTTATAACTTCTCATGAATTTGTGACTCCTTCCCTGTATTAATATACATAGTTTTGTTCTCTACCTGCCTTCTTTATTTAGAACCTTAAGGATTTTTCTGTAGCACAAGCATCCAAGGTTTTTTCATTTAAGACCATTGAGATAATCAGGAAGAGGGTACTTTCTATACTCTTGGGGAGTGAAGAGGAGTTGGTGTATAAGTTCTAGTGCAGGTGTCTGGGTGCATGGCCCATAACCTGTTTTTGTACTGCCCTTGAGCCAAGAATGGCTTTTATATTTTTCAAGTGGTGTTTGAAAAAAGTTGGAGATCGCATGTGGCCCACACAGCTGAAAATATTTACTATCTGACCCTTTAGAGAAAAAGTTTGCCTAATCTCTGTTTTAGTCATTAAAACTCAAGTTATGAGTAAAGTATATATATGGAACCTTGGGTTATATCTGTTTTTCCTATTGTCCTGATAGGCTAGTTTCAAGATGTAATTTTAGTCAAATTATTCACTTCTGTTTTAGTCTGTTGCATAGCAGCTATTGGGGTTCATTATATAGTGACAGGTAGTTAGGTAAACTAATTAGATTTTCTTTAGATCTGCAGGCAGGCCTTAAGACTCTATGTTGGACTCTCAGTTTCAGTGGTAACTTAGCAGTTATTCTCGCCTGTTTGGTTTCAGTTGGTAGTCAGTTTATTCACTGTTCATGTACCCCACCCCACCTCCCATTGGCTTTCCATCGACACAGCCACACTATACCATCCCTTGGTGTGACACCGTTATTTTTTCAGATGTTTGCCATGAATTGAATATGTAGAGAAGCACTGCTGCTTTAACGGGAAAGTATGGCAAGATCAAGGGAGAGAATAAAAGAGAATTGTTAGTGTGTATATAGAAAGTGTTAATGGAAGTGGTATGGCAGGAGAAAATATTTTATACTTTTAAGATTGCTGTTTATAATTTCATTAGCAAAAACAAATTACATCTACTATTCTAATGGCAAGGAACCCTGGTGGTACAATGGTTAAGCACTTGGGTATTAACTGAAAGGTTGGCGGTTCAGATCCAACCAGCGGCTCTGTGGGAGAAAGACCTGGCAATCTGCTTCCATAAAGATTACAGCCAAGAAAACCCCGTGGGGCAGTTCTAGTCTGTGACAGGGGGTCAGTATGAGTCGGAATCACCTTGAAGGTACCCAACAACAGCAGCATTCTAATGGCACCTGGCTAAGCTCTGGTTAGATTAAATCTCTTTAAATTTCTAAAATGGTAAGCTCATTCACAATTTCACTATAGTTTTGCTACTTGTTATATCATCACTTACTAGATTTGGGTGTAGTCTTACTGTTCTGCAATGGTTATCACTATTGCATTTGAAAAAAATACTTTGCATCACTGTTGTTTTTTTTTTATTAAATAGGTTTATTGCTGACAATCAAATGAATCATGCTTGTATGCTGTTTGTAGAAAATTATGGACAGAAAATAATTAAGAAGAATTTATGTCGAAACTTCATGCTTCATCTAGTCAGCATGCATGACTTTAATCTTATTAGCATAATGTCAATAGATAAAGCTGTTACCAAGCTCCGTGAAATGCAGCAAAAATTAGAAAAAGGAGAATCTGCTTCCCCTGCAAATGAAGAAATTAGTGAAGAACAAAATGGGACAGCAAATGGATTTAGTGAAATTAACTCAAAAGAGAAAGCTTTGGAAACAGATGGTGTCTCAGGGGTTTTAAAACAGAGCAAAAAACAAAAACTCTGAAAAGGCCTGACCCCATATTATGGACAAACACTGAAATTGCATTCTGGGGAATTCAACCTCTAGAAAGAAGACTGTTTTTTTGTTTTTAATCATAGGTTCCAAACAGGCACTGTAGATGAAGTAAATGATTTCAACAAGGCTATTTCTATCAGGGTTCTTCTTCACTTCATTATGCAAGCATTACATGTCTATCGGTTTTACTGATGTCATTACAATATTCTCTAGTTTGAGCATGGAAAGCAGTACTTCAGAGAGAGCTTTTTTTAACTTCCAACAATTGTCTTATGAAATATATTGAATTGATAATCTAGAAATTATTTCATATAGTTAAATTATAATGTTCTTTGCATTTGTGACTGGCTGTTTTTCTACTTTGTGAGACATTTTCTTGGGGAAGGAAAATTGAATGCAATTCCCTTTTTAAAAAATTGAAAAATTTTATGAAATTATGTTGGATTACTATTTGCAGTCAAACCTTGATCCCTGATTTTGAAATCATTTAACAATTTGGAATGAAAAATTAAAATGTTAGATTATTTTACATTAAATAAGTTCATTTTACAATTTTAAAATAGCACTTCTTCGTCTTAGGCCTGTTTGAGATGTTAATTTTTCCACATTGTTGACAGTGAAATGCCATATTGGTTTATATAGTTACTGACCATTTGTTTTTATGTGGATAATTTTAGTGTATTGCTCACCCAGTATATTCTTTTAAACTTGAACGTTTTGCTGTTTCTGGTTTTTCTTTTTCAGTTAGGTAATCACATGATAAACTCAGCTGTCCACATCTTTTCATTAGGATGTAAACCAAGAGAAGAATGAGTTTGAGATTTTTAAGATGCCACTTTCAAGGGGGAAATGTTATGCCTTCCCCTCCTTTTTTGGCAGAGATGTCTTTGTAAATGTATTTCATGATTAGAATATCCAATACAGATAAGCTGACTTGAATCGTTTTGAGCAATTTTGCCCTGTGTTATATGTGTTTTATGCACATATTTGCAGTTGGATTTTCTCCAACAGAAAGTGGTTTCACTACTGGCACATTAACAAGCACCAATAGGTTTTTATTCCAACTCCAAGCACTGTGGTTGAGTAACATCACCTCAATTTTTTATTATCCTTAAAGATATTGCATTTTCATATTCTTTATTTATAAAGGATCAATGCTGCTGTAAATACAGGTATTTTTAATTTTTTAATTTCATTCCACCACCATCAGATGCAGTTCCCTATTTTGTTTAATGAAGGGATATATAAGCTTTCTAATGGTGTCTTCAGAAATTTATAAAATGTAAATACTGATTGGTGTTTAAGATGTGTTTAACTGTGAGACTATTTAACTAATAATGTGGATGTGATTTGTCATCCAGTATTAAGTTCTTAGTCATTGATTTTTGTGTTAAAAAATAGGGAAGAGGGAAACTGCAGCTTTCATTACAGACTCCTTAATTTGGTAAGCTCTCCAAATGATGAGTTACAGTAAACTCTGATTATGCCTCTGGATAGTGGATCTCAAGCATTTCTCTCGGGCTTTAATTTGCTAAAGCTGTGCACATATTGTAAAAAAAAAAAAAAAAAAAAAATATTTTAGGGGAGACGTAGGTGTAGAATTATTGCTTATGTCATTTCTTAAGCAGTTATGCTCTTAATGCTTAAAAGAAGGCTAGCATTGTTTGCACAAAAAGTTGGTGATTCCCTCCCCCAAATAGTAATGAAATTACTTTTGTTGAGTAAACTTTTTATGTCATCTTATAATAAAAGCTGAAAAAAAACCCTTTGTTTCTATTTATAAAAAAAATGCTTTTCTATATGTACCCTTGATAAGAGATTTTGAAGAAATCATGTAAGATGATAAAACATTTGAATGGTACAATAGATGTAAAAAAAAATTCAGTTTAAAAGAACGTTTGTTTTTACATTAAATGTTTATTTGAAATCAAATGATTTTGTACATAAAGTTCAATAATATAAAAGATGTATTGTTTTGTTTTGTTTTGTTATGCATTGTTAATGTGTGCATTAAATATTTCACTTGGCTAGCAGAATCAGGATCCAGAAAAAGTACACAAAATAATGGATCCTAGCTAGTAAGAAATGGAGAAAAAATGAATGTGAAATCATGCCTTCAATTCTAGTAACATCAATTGCAACTAGTATTTTATGAGATTTACATAAGTGGAAAATGAGTTAGAGAAATTTGTCATCAAGAGTATGTGAAAGATGAGGCCATAGCAAGAGGTAGACAGGTCAAAGGAAGAATTCAGGGAATTCTTGAATAGGAAGTTTGAACATGATTGTAGGCTGACAGGAGGAGATGTATAGAATACGCACAACTAATATATACCTGTATTTGCTTGGGCTTTTGTAGACTATCCCTAAAGTGATACACAGAAACAACTGCTTTCAGGGAAGAAAGCTGGATTTAAAGGACAGGTGTGGGAAGTAGACTTTTCACTGTGCCATTTTTGAAACATCTGAATGTACTGCCTATTATTTTTATATTTCCAATATTTAAAACTTAAAAAATGGAGAGGGGGAGTTAGAGGAGGATTGCTTTTCCCACTGAGATCCAGGTAGAATGGGTAAGTGCCTAACACAGGACTTGTAACATGTAGGAACATGGTAACCCTGGTGTCGTAGTGGTTAAGAGCTATGGCTGCTAACCAAAAGGTCAGCAGTTCAAATCACCAGGCGCTCCTTGAAAACCCTATGGGGCAGTTCTACCCTGTCTTATAGGGTCACTATGAGTCGGAATCGACTTGATGGCAGTGGGTTTGGTTTTTTGGTTTTAAAGAAGTTCACTGCCAAAAAGAGTTCCTAAAACATTCAATTTAAATTTTCTACTTGCTAAAGTAATCTAAAGGTACACTGCTCCTAGAAAAGTAGAAATATGTGAGGATTTATTACACTGACTACCATATTAAAGCAGTGTTCTTTAATGGTTCCCCCTTGTTGACACAGTAAAAAGATCATGCTCTTCCTCCCGATTAACCTTGTCTGTCTATCCAGTCTTTTTTTCACTGTATGTAGTCTCCCCTCCCAAGTGAATCACCAGGGCACACCACGCTCTCTGATACTCTTCGTGGGTAGCCTAAGACCAGTTTCTGGAGCATCTTAACACTTCTATGTACTACTTCCTACAAGTGTACTGCTGATTTTCATATAGGGATAAAAATTCACTCAAGTAAATTATTAAAAGTAAAAGATTGTTAATTAAATGTCCAGTGGGATGAATCACTTTATAAAGCTAGTTCTAGAGAACAGGGTTGTTATCTTTGGGCTACCCTATTAGTCTTCCCATTTCTGACAACCACCCTACCCACATGGCAGGGCTTCAACCAGGCGCCATCTGCAGGTGCTCCATCTCCTGGAATCATATTTGTGTCCAAGCTATTACTCTGTACTTTATCCAGAACCTAAATAGCTTTCTACCTGCTCTTCTAGCATGCTACCACTAGCATCCATTCTTTCGACTACTGAATATCTCTGTGCCAGCACTTGTACCAAGCACTGGGATTGGGAATTCAAGTAAGACTCATACTCTCCCAGGACTCAGATCAAAACTGCAGTCACTATTTCTTCTGTCTCTTGTCCCCAAATAAACATATTCCTTTGGTAATTTACTGCTTGTTACTCCAGGGAAAAGGTGAGGCTATACATGTATCAGAAATCCTAAAGGCTTTTTATAATTTGACATTTAAGTTTATGAATCACTTAGCACAGTACCTAGAATGTAACAGGGATCCAATAAATATTAGCTCGTTTACTAATCCTTGGAGCCCCAGTGGCTCAGCGGTTAAGAGCTTGCCTGCTAATCAAAAGGTCGGCAGTTCAAATCCATCACGCCTTCCTTGGAAACCCTATGGGGCGGTTCTACCCCGTCCTATAGGGTTGCTATGACTTGGAATCGACTCAATGGCAATGGGTTTTGTTGTTGTTACTGATCCAACTAGGATTTTCTGAGTGAGTTCTAAATTATCCTTATTTGTCTTACTTGGGGGACTGACTCTTAAGTGAGGTCTTGCAGTGGAAGGACTGTGGTTGCCATGTGGATAAGCACAGAAAGCTTTATTTTTATTCAATAAATACATACTGAGCACCTACTATGGCCTATGCATTAGCTAAGCACAGGGAATACAATGATGAATAAACCAGACATCGTACCTGTCCTTGTGAATCTTAAATTTTAGAGATTCACTTGCATTTTAGTAAACCATGTTTCAAAGTATCTAATCTCAAACTAGTGTCCTGAATTTAGGGCAGTGTGGTGGGAGAATTATGGGCTTTAGAGTTGACTGGCTTGGATGTGAACCCCAACTTTGGTGATTTTGTGGCTTTATGACTGTTAGGAATCCTGTTACTTAACTACACTGAGTTTGTGTCCTCATTGCAAAATGGGATTAAAATACCTCCCTCAAGGTCTTTCTAAGGATTAAATTACAGAGTTGCTATGGGTTGGAATTGACTCAGTGGCAACACAACAAGGATTAAATGAACAAAAATTACCTAGTACAGTAACTAGCTCTTGAATAGCATCACTATTTTCTTTCTGTCACCCAAACAGTCTTGTCTATTTACTTCTGTTTCCACCTAAGAAGAAAAAAATCACATGCTAACAAGCTTGCTCCTTCTTCCCCCAAGCTACTTTAAGAACGTATAATGCTTTTTAGATTATATTAACAGTCTCATTCTCCCGTAAAACTACAACTGTTCTAACACTGCTTTATGTATGTAAGATTAACACATAGAAGGGGCATAGAGAGGCCAAGATTGTTTTAATCAACATTAAATATGGGACAAAATAGAGGGATTAGTTTTATTTTCCTAAAATTTTTTGTTTTTAAAGAAGAAAAGTACTAGTCTTATTTCAAAAGAATTTATTAAATGTCCAAATATCAGGAAATGTCGCAGACTTTGGGATTTCACAGACCAGTCATCTACTTAAAAATTTTTTGACTTATTTTGTCATACGAGGACATTGACAAACAAAATAAGCAAACCTACCATCTACTATCACTTTCATTTTATAGAAGGACAGAACCCTCCCCGCCCCCCCAAAAAAAAGGCAAGGAAGATAAGTTTAGACTAAAGGATAGTAGTCATCTAAGCAATAACTTAAAATTTACAACAACAACAAAATCACTCTGGAGACCCACTTTTAGTTGTTTTGCAGCAGTTATTCCCAAATCTGCTTGCACAACAGAATCATCTAGTTTTGTTAAAACAAAACCTGAGCTCTACGTGTTGTCGTTAGGTGCTGTTGAGTCAGTTCTCACTCAAAGTGACCCTATGTACAAAAGAACAAAACATTGCCTAGTCCTGTGCCATCCTAAGACCAATTAAATCAGAACCTTTGGTATTGTCTAAAACTCTCCAGGTGATTCTATGTACAGCTAGGGTTCAGAACAACTGCTGTAGAAGATACCAAACCTCAAGGAATTTATAATCTTCGTGGGTTTAAAGAAGATGGCACAAACTCAAATACCTAGTTAAATGAGTTAACTAGCTGAGTATTATACCAACTTAGGAAGACTGAAAACAAAGATAACACAGGCTTCCAAAGAGAAAACACGTAACAAAAGAACCAGAATCAGAATGGCATCAGACTTTTCAACACCAGAAGCTAGAAAACAATGAATCAATGCATTCTAATTCTAAGGGAAAATTATCTCCAACATAGAATTCTGAACCAGCCACTATCAATCAAGCATAGGATAAAGATTTTTTAGACTTTCTAGTTGTCAAAATATTTACCTCTTGGGCACCCTTGCCAGAAGTGGAGGAAGTGCTCCACTAAAAAAAGGGAATAATCCAAGAAAGGGGAAGCCATGGAATATTGAAAATAAAAGATTCAAAACTGTATTATACATTGTGGCACAGATTGATTTACACGTGTGGGTAGGTTTGGACCAGTTTACAGCATAACTAAATGAGTGTGTTGCTGTCAATAATAGCTGTTAAAATAGTTTGTTGATCCTCAGTAAGATACTAGCAAACAAAATCCAACAGGATATTAAAAGGATTATACATCATGATCAGTTGAAATTTATCCCAGGAATACAAGGGTGGTTCAACATTAGAAAATAAGTAAATGTAATACACCACATTAACAGAATGAAGAGGGGAAAAAACCATACAATCATTTCAATAGAGCAGAAAAATAATTTTACAAAATTTCTAGCTTTTATGATAAAAACAGCTAGACACAGAAGGGAACTTCTAACTTAATAAACTTAACTAAGGGGTAAAATACTTCTACATTGAAAACTACAAAACACTGCTGAAAGAAATTAAAGATGACTTAAGTAAATGGGAAGGCATCCTGTGTTTACGGATATGAAGACAATATTGTTATGACAGCAAAAGTCCAACAGCCTTTTTTGCAGAAACGGAAAGTCAATCCTCAAAATTCATATGGAATTGGCTGAACAGCTAAAACAATACTGAAAAAGAAAAAGTTGGAAGACTCACATTTCCCAATTTCAAACATATTACAAAGCTACAGGTATCAAAGCAGCACGGTACTGACATAAAGATAAACATACAGACCAATGGAATAAAACTGACAGTCTAGAAATAAACCCATACATCTATGGCCAATTGATTTTTGACAAGGGTACCAAGACCATTCAATGGAGGAAAGAACAGTCTCTTTGACAAATGGTGCTGGGACAACGGGGTATCCACATACAAAAAAACAAAGCTGGACCCCTACCTCACACCATACACAAAAATTAACTTAAAATGAATCCATGACCTATATATAAAAGCTAAAACTCCTAGAAGAAGAAAACATAGGGGTAAATCTTCATGACCTTGAAGTTGGCAATGGGTTATTAAATATGACATCAAAAGCATGAGCAACAAAAGAAAAAATAGATAAATTGGATGACATCAAAATTAAAAATTTTTGTTCATCGAAGGACATTATCAAAGGAAATGGAAAAGACAATCTACAGAATGGAAAAAAATATTTGCAAATCATATACAGTTGATTCTCATTCACAGTCGTTATGTCTATAAAGTCGCCACAAACACTGAATTAGCAAATACTGAAGCACTGTTCCTATAGGAAATACATGGTTAGGTTCCTGTGGGCCATTTCTGTCATTCAATCAATATATAACCTTGTTTTATGTGTGTTTCTGTTTAAAGACACCTTATTCAATATATACTGCAGATTCATTAACATTGAACTCACGGCTAATAGCACTATAACTCATGCCTGAATGAAGCTTATCTAACACATATACTTTCTCACATCACTGCCTTATTATGGTTAGGAAGTGAAATAAACCAGACACAAAAAGTCATACATTGTGTGATACCACTCCTATGAAATATCCAGAATACGTAAATCAGATTAGTGGCTGCCACGGGCTGGAGGAAAGAGGAACAGGGAGTTACTGCTCAATGGGTATGGAGTTTTATTTTAAGGAGATAAAATGCTTTGGAACTAGACAGCGGTGGCTGCATAACATTGTGAATGTACTCAATGCCACTGAATCGTTCACTTTAAAACGGTTAATTTTACGTTAAGTGAATTTCACCTCAATTAAAAAATAACATTTGTTGTCAATAACTGACTAATTGATCTTGAAGTAACTGATCTTGAACTAATGACTTCATATTTAATAGGAGACCTTTAATGCTTATTTTACTCCACAGGGAAATACCTCATAAGAGTTGTATTTATTTTTTCTCTTCTATTTTTTATGTTTTGATATTAAAACCCAATATATAGCTTCAGAACTTTTACTTCTGAGATACTTTCTCCTATTCCTCCTGCTAAGTACAACTAAAAACCCTAGACACTATATATAAAACAAACATAAGATGGCTCTGAAAGGTGGAGAAAACATGGTTGACTGGCTAGGGACCTCGAAACCCGAGAACAACACAGTAGTGAGTTCTCTAGATTTTGTTTTTGCCTCGACTACCCCAACCTTGGGGCTGAAAAAGAAAAAAAGAAAAAAAAAAAGCTACAACAAAAGTCTACTCTCTCTAGCCAAAGAATCAGAAAAGGAGCAGTCTAGCAAGAGAAAATTTTTACACAACAACTGACTTACTCCAGTCAACCACTACTGTAGTCAGTTGAATGGCAGGTACCAAAAAGATCTATCCACTTTCCAAAACCTGTGAATGTGACCTCATTTGGAAAAAGAGTCTTTGCAGATGTAATTAAAAGTACTGAGATGAAATCATCCTGGATTATGCGGGTCAGCTCAGAACCCAATGACACGGGTCCTTATAAAATTCAGAAGGAAAAGACCACATGAAGATGAAGGCAGAGACTGGAGGTATGCAGCAACAAGCCAAGCAATGCCTGGAGTCACCGACCAGAAGCTGAAGAGGCAAGGAAGAATTCTCCCCTACAGCTTTCAGATAGAGTGTGGCCCTGCTGACACCTTGATTTTGGACTTCTGGCCTCCAGAAGGATAAATTTCTGCTGTTTTAAGCCACCAAGTTTATAAAAATGTGTGATGGCATTCCTAGGAAACTAATACAACTACAGAAAAAGCTGTTTCCTCACCCCCAACTGTGCCAGTAAAGGCTGAATGGCGAGGCTAGACTCACAACGCTTTAACGAGGTGTCCCTATACCTCCATCAAGTGAGGTCAGAGAAGGCCAAGTAGGGAGCTGATACTTTCATCCCCACTAGTTAGTCATGAAGTTTCCCTACTACCCCCACAATGTCAGTGAAGACTATGTGGGGAACCTGGACTTCCATCCCCACCCAGAGGTAATGAGGCACCTCTTCCCCTTCCTGCTAGGGTGGTTCAGAAACAGCCTAATGGAGAGTCAGGACTTTCACCATCTTTTAGCAGTAATAAGACCACTCCCCACCATGTGGAGAACCAGAACACACTCCCAGCAGTAATAAGGAGTCCCCCTGTGGCTGTCAGTGGAGGCTGAGTGGGGAAACTACACCTGTACCTCCACCTGGCAGTAATGAAGCTGCCCACCCCCCATCTCCTCTTTCTGGAGTAATTTAGAAAAAAGAAGAAAAAGCCAGCTAAAAAGAAGATTTAACTAAAACCCACAGTCTCTCAACAAAACACAAAAATGTCCAGGTTTCAACTGAAAATCCCTTGTGAAACCAAGAATCAGGAAGTTTTCAAACTGAATGAAAAGAGACAACCAATAGACGCCAACATCAAGATAAAAGACATGTCAGAATTACCTGACAAAGATTTTAAAGCAGCAGTGATAAAAAATGCTTCAACAGCTATCTCCGAGGTTCACCGTTCAGCCTGGGAGTGGACAGCCCCGTAAAACCAAATGAGACTAACGAGGTACAGGAGTCCAGTGACAAGGGCCAGAAGGCAGAAGGGGACAAGGAAGCT
>NW_004444074.1:3648284-3684966 GCF_000243295.1 Trichechus manatus latirostris
ACTGTTTCATGAGAAACTATTTGTTCTGTAAGCCTTCACCTGAAGTACTATAAAAAAAAAAAAAATGCTTCAACAGGCAATTATGAACACACTTGAAATAAATGGGAAAAAAAATAAAATAGCCTCAGCAAAGAAACAGAAGATATAAAAAAGAACCGAACATTCTAGAACTGAAAGATACAATTACTGAAATACAAAGCTCAGTGAATGGGCTCAACAGTAGAACGGAGGAGACAGAGTAAGGAATCATAAACTAGAAGAACAAAAAACTTAAAAGTGAGTTCAGTAAGTTTGTAGAATATAAGGTAAACAAAGAAAAATCAATCTTACAACAAAAAGAAAATAGACTGGGGGGAAAAAAGAACCTCAGGAACCTTCTGGACTATAACAAAAGATCTAAACTTTGTGTCATTGGAGTCCCAGGAGGAGAGGAGAAGGCAGGACTGAAAATGTACTTGAAGAAATAACGGCTGAAAATTTCCTAAATTTGACAAGAGACATAAACCTACAGATTTAAGAAGGTGAGGAATCTCAAACAGGATAAACCCAAACACATGCCAGAACACATAATTAAACTTCTCAAAACTAAAGACAAAGAAAGTAATCTTAAAAACAGCCAGAGGGAAATGACACTTTAACTAGAGAGAAAAAACAATCAAAATAACAGGATTTTTCCTCAGACACCATGGAAGCCAGAAGGAAGTGACAAAATAAAGTACGGAAAGAAAATAATTAACCCAGAATTCTATACCCAGTGAAAATAGCCTTCAGGAATGAAGGAAAAATCAAGACACTCTCCGACGAAGGAAAACTAAGAGAATTTATTGCCAGAAGACCAGCCCTAAAAGAATGGCAACAGGTAGTTCTCTAAACAGAAAGGAAATAATAAATGAAGAAACCTTGGAACATCACAAAGGAAGGAAGAACACAGAAAGCAAAATATACCCATTTGCATCAAGTCAATTCCAACTCACAGTGACCCTACAGGAAGGAGCAGAACTGCCCCATAGAGTTTCCAAGGCTGTAAATCTTCACGGAAGCAGACTGCCCATCTTTCTCCCACGGTGCAGCTGGTGGGTTCAAACTGCCAACCTTTCGGTTAGTAGCTGAGCGATTAACCACTGCATCACCAGGGCTGCTTAAGGAAAAATATGGGTAAATACAATAGGCTTTCTTCTCTTGAGTTTTATAAATTATGTTTGACATTTGAAGCATAAATTATATTAAATGATTTTAAATATATGGTGAGAAAATATTTAAGACACCTACATTTTAAGGAGTTCTGGTGGTGCAGTGGTTAAAGCAACTGACTGCTAACTGGAAGGCTGGCAGTTCCAAACCACCAGCAGCTCTGCAGGAGAAAGATGTGGCAGTCTACTTCTGTAGAGATTTACAGCCTTGGAAACTCAATGGGGTCACTACGAATCAGAACCGACTAGACTGCATCTAATAACAACAACAGCAATTACTAGAGAAGCTATACAAAGAGATATACTTAAAACACTACAGATAAAACAAAATGCAATTCTAAAAACTGTTCAGGTAACCCACAAAAACGCAGGGAAAAAAAGAAATGAAAAAACAAATTTTTACAACAATAAAATTTTTTCTTTAATGATCACAAGTATATTAACCAAAAAATTCAACAAAATATCCAGAGAAACATGTTTGGCAATGTTAATAGGGGTTGCCTTTGGGTTATGAGCTATCCAATGTTATTTTCTTGTCTTCAACTCTTCTGCATTTTCTAAAATGCCCATAATAAACATATATTAAGTGGAGAAACGAAAACAAAAAATAAAATGGCAGACTTAAACTCTAACATATCAATAATTGAATTAAATGTAAATTGTGTAAATGTACCGATTAAAAGACAGATTTTGGAAGAATGGACTAAAAATAAATGAATAAAAAAAAATCATACTGAGTGTGTTCTCCCATCACAATGTAATCAAACTAGAAATCAGTAACAGAAAGATAACAGCAAGATCTCCAAACACTAAAAGAACACACTTCTAAACACCTAGAGATATAAATCTAATAATACATGTACAGGGCTTATGCTGAACACAAAATGCTGACGAAAGAAATCAAAGCTCTAAATTAATGGAGGGACATACCATATTCATGGATTAGAAGCCTCAACACAGTAAAGATGTCAACTGTCCCTGTAATATAACATTTCACAAGTGCTCTCTTAATCCAGTTCTGAGGCCCTAGTCAGTTCCCCTTCCAGAGCTGCCTACAATGGCTCTAGCTTGCTGTTACTCTATCCCCAGATGCAACCCTGTGTGGCCCTTCATGGTAACCTTCTGTCATTCAGACACTTAAGAGTAAACTTTTCACAGTTTATCCAGAATGTTTAGGGGGCAGACAGAAAATAAGGAGCACAGAAAATTCTGTTCATAGTGGCCCATCTGTTATGGCACAGAGACAATTTATCAGACTTTGACAACTCTACTTTAAACAAACTGCATTTTATCCATGTCATCCTTAAAGAATACAACCCAAAACTACACACAATATTCTACCCCAGAGAAAACAGAGTGGGACTATTACGTCACTAATCACGGATGTCACCAACCAGTCAGGATACAAAGCCACTTTAATTCTTCTTTATTCTTACTCTCATATCAGTCATCAAGTCCTCTAGCGTCTACTTAAAATATCTACTGGATATGCATCCTTAACACCACTGGCTCATTCACAGCTTCATTTCCTTCAAGGATGATAGCCTACTCACTGTTCTCTCTCATACCAATTCATTTTTTGAAAATAAACTTTTGTACTTAATAGTATTAAATACCAATTCGTTAACTTGATATACAAGGCCTTATCATCGAACCCCAGTCATCTTCCCAGACTTCTCTTGCCACTGCACTTCTCACACCTTTAATGCTGTCTCATGTACCACTACCAACACAAAGATCCTGTGGATGCCCAAACACATACTCTGTTCTTCCAGCCATCATAACTTTGCAAGTTCTTTCTCTTCTGGTTCAGATGCCAGTTCTTCTGAACTTATCAAAATTCTACTCATATTTTAAGATCCAACTCAAGGAGTAAATTTCTGATATCTTCAGGCAGATTCAGTCAGTCCTTCCTAAGTGTTATTCCATCAATTTCTACCACTTATGTCAATCTAGCAATCTGCTGTAAAAGACCTCTTACAAGTGTTAAAAAGCAAACATGTCAATTTGAGGACTAAGGTGAGCCTGACCCAAGCGATGGTATATTCAATCGCCTCATATGTATGTGAAAACCGGACAATGAAAAAGGAAGACCAAAGAAGAATTGATGCCTTTGAATTATGGTGCTGATGAAGAATACCGAATATACCATGGACTGCAGAAGAACAAACAAATCTGTCTTGGAAGGAGTACAGCCAGAACGCTCTTTAGAAGCAAGGATGGTTAAGACTTTGTCTCACATACTTTGGACATGTTATCAGGAGGAACAAGTCTCTGGAGAATTACATCATGCTTGGTAAAGTAGAAAGTCAGCAAAAAAGAGGAAGACCCTCAACGAGATGGACTGATACAGTGGCTGCAACAACGGGCTCAAACATAGCAATGATTGTGAGGATGGCGCAGGACCCGGCGGTTTTATGTTCTGTTGTACACAGGGTCACTATGAATCAGAACAGACTTGATGGCACCTAACAACAGCAACAACAATATGTCAATGTAGGCAATTATCTATATGTGGGGCTTTCCCCTTAGTGTCTACTCTTTCCAAGAACATTATGGTTAAGAGCTGGGACTGCACAGTGAAACAGGTCAGGGCTAATGTCCTGCATAGACTATGTAGTCCATGACAAGTAAGTACACATCTCTTGAGCCTCAGTTTCCTCACCTGTAAATAACAAATAATCATAATACCATAACATAAGTATGTATAGATTAAATAATAATAAATATATTTTGAAAATTCAGCACTTTGCCTGGCAAATAGTAGAGGCTCAACAAATATCAGCTCTTATTATCATCAGCCACATTCTCTCTTCCCTCCGACCAGAAGGTCTAGTACAAAGTAGCTATCCAATGTTTGCACACAGATAGCTTTGGAATACTAGGTTCCTTTATCTATTTGAACAGAATGAGAGTTGGCCTTTAAAAAACCTCCAGTTCACAGTTCAAGGCAAATAAATCTATACTGAAATTAGTTTCAGAATTCCAAATATTATAATCTACTCCTCTCCAGAATTAAGGTAGGTTTGTCACTTTTGTGAAAGGGCAGCTTCTATAGACATAAATTTAACATGCCATTCTCCTTTAGGGGATAAGAAACAAAGATGTTCAATAAATATTTGCCGAAACAAGGGAATGAGATGAAGCTGTTCCAGAGAAAATAATTTATCTACATTCATTCAATCCAACACTTACTGTGTACATGTTATGTGTCAGGCACTTTGCTTGTTATCGGATACAAAGAATACAAGAAAGCACAAGCTATTCTTTCAGTTACAAGGAAGTCTGAATTAAAATGACTACAGCCACAAGAAACCCCTTTTCCTCCTCCACTGAACGATATGTAGTTAAATACAGTATATAGGAAGCAGATTTAAAATGAATTCATCAAATCTTATGGAAGAAAAAAATACACGTAACTTTTAGGAAGACAAAAATACACACATGTAACTTTTAGGTTTTTATTTTGTTTCAGACAGCTGGACAAGGCATCTATATTCTTTCTTCTAGCATATCTTCTTAACCACTAACCAAAGTGAAAAGCTACTTACTTATATATAAAAGGAAAAGGAAAAGGTCATGATTGTCTAACAGGGAAGTTTAATTCCCAAATAAATTATCTTACAAAAATATCAAAGCTGCTTCTCCAAACACTTTTCTACTGGTAAAAAAAAAAAAAAAAAAAAAAATTCACATTAAAAAAAAATCTGTAGGCTGGTACAGCAAGTTATGAGCATCATTTTTACAACCTAAGTAAGTCCTTCATATAAATATTTTACACAAATTTAAGTTTTCAAAAAAATAGGTCAAGTATTTACCCTATGTTTGTTTGGTCCACTAAAAGACCATTTATTAAACTGATATTAAACTGAACTATAGATGATATGCGACAAATAGTACACGCACATCACTGAGGCTGGATAAGCACATGTGCATGTTACATACACGAGAAATTGTTAACACTGCTGTGCAAACTACTTCCAAAAGTAGTATTACCCTGTAAAAATCCTCTAACCTACCTTGAATTGAACTGCAAAGAAAAAGCAAGAGAAAAGACTTTGACAATAGTAGACATCTGCATTTTAAAAAATAAAAAATTATAATGCTTTTGGGTCTTAAAAAGATGAGTGAACATGAGATAAAAGTCAACACTGTTTACAAAGTATGTGAATATGGACAGTATATTCAAGACATTCATCAAGACAGCACATGAGTCAACACATATTACAAGAGCTCTGTCTTCTAACTAGTCTACTCCTATTGTTTAATTCTAGTTTTACATAGCCTTCACATCTTTTAAAGGTGGAGATTTAATAAAATGTTACAGTAAGCTTTTCTGTTCTAGTAACCAACTTAAAAAAAAAAAAAAAAAAAGACAGCGAAAGCATACAGACCTTTCTATAGCCATCCATATTTTTAAGGCCAGTTTGATTTTTTATTGTGATGTGGTATTTCAATTAACACTACGCTAAAAATAAAACTGACTGCATTATGGTTTTGTCCACAAAATTCAAGTACTTATTTCTAAAATATTCCAAAATGAATCCAGTAAACACTTTCCATTTCCAACTGCCTGAGAGATGAATTCAACTATTTTTGTCAATTACAACTTAACTGGGCTGAGAACAGCGACATTAAAAATCCTGCAAACCAAAGCCAATCATCCAAAAATCTAAAACACTAACACTTTCCAGCCAGGATAGAAAAATGAGCATCCAAAGTAAAGAGAACCACACGACTGATCAAGCAACCAATCAAAAACTACTTCTCTATTGTTAGAGCTAATAGTTACTCGAAGCTTGAAGTTTCCGCCTTCGTTATTATTGGTGGTTCCTAGAGTCACAGCTTCAATGTCAAATGTGACAGTGGACCCAGAAGTAACTGCGGGTAACTGATTAGTCATTTCTTTTCCATTTACAAAAACTGCACCTAAAATGTTAAGATAAGGAGTCATTTACATATGAGCGATAACTGTAAGAGAATTGAAACAATTTCTAGATTACTGGTAGACCAAAACCAAACCTGTTGCCGTCGAGTCGATTCTGACTCATAGTGACCCTATAGGACAGAGTAGAACTGCCCCATAGGGTTTCCAAGGAGCAGCCGGTAGATTCAAACTGCCAACCTTTTGGTTAGCAGCCGAGCTGTTAACCACTGTGCCACCAGGGCTCCAGATTACCGGTAGCACAGCTAATTGCTTTTTAAAAGTATTTTATTGTGTTTTTGGTGAAAACGTACACAGCAAAACCCACTCCCATTCAACAACTTCTACAAATAATGTTCAGTGACACTGGTTACATAACACAGCTCATTTCTTAATTCAGATAAAAAACAACATTCTGTAATGCCAACTGGTCATAGATAATGTATTTAAATGTTAATTAACCCTCCATCCCCATGGCAGGAGAAAAAGTTAAAGCCTGAATCACATTTTAGAGCCCAGGGTTCTACTCTTTTCCAATATGGATGGCATTAAAAGAAATTTGACTCCCTTACAAAATCTGCATACAATAGCAAGATTGTTTCATGTGGAATAAACAATAATCTTGTTCTATCTAATGCCGGACCCAAAGCCACAAAACATTAACATTTCTTGGCAGTGACTTTTTTTAAAAATGTGATTACTGGAGAGCAAATAACCAAAGAATAATAGAGATATATAACCAGTAAACATTCTCCTCAGTTCCCTAATCTATAAGTATACTGAACTTAGATGACCCACACACAAAGGCACACAGAATCCAGAGGTAGACTGTTGTTGGGTACCACTGAGTTGATTTTCAACTCATAGCTACCTCATGTGACACAGTGGAACTGCCTCATAGGGTTTTCTAGGCTGTAATCTTTATGGGAGCAGATTGCCAGGTCTTTCTCCCGTAGAGCCACTGGGTGGGTTTGAACCACCAACCCTTCAGTTAGCAACCAAGCATGTAACCACTGCACCACTGAGGCTCTTTAGAGGCAGACTGCTTAGTTCAAATCCCAGCACAGTCACTTCCTAGCACTGTGAGTTTAAGTCAGTTACTTAACCTCTTCGTGTCTTAGCTTTCATCATCTATAAAATGGTTATAATACCAGTACCCACTTCAAACAGTTGTTAGAAGGTTCAAATGATTTATCATCATATTTTTACGCAAATAATGCGCGCCTTTTATATTTGTTTGCCAACCAAGCCCTCCCCCGTAAGGTATTTTCGTAAGTGTGCTATGCTACCTTTTTTTACAGTAACATGTAAGAAAAAATTGGCATAGTGGCACTTACAAAAATAGCTTGCAGGGGGAGGGCACGGTTGGCAAACAAATGCAGAAGGCACATGTTATCTGAGTAAAAATACAGTATTTGTGAAGGATTTAGGACAATGCCTGGTACCGTATAAATATGTCATAGACCTAAATCTTCTCATCTCCTGCTACGAAGGCATGATATTGGAACAGATTCATATCTGACTGTAGTAATACCTATATTCCAAGGAGAACGACAGTGATTTATTTCTTACCATTTGTACTAATGCACACTGCTTGATCCCGCTGCAGAGAGTCATATCCATTCTGTTTTTCTGCACACACTCCTATACTGTCTCTTCTGTCTGGTTGTCCCACAGTTTCAACTCTGTAAATGAAGTAGAAAGGTCATTTAATCTTTACCTTTTTAAAACATGGTACCTAACAGCTACTAAATTTAAAAAGAGCAATTCGTCACAGTCGTTCTTTTCTAAATAATAATAATTAACAATGATTGGGCACTTACTATATTCCAGGCACTGTTCTAAAATTTTTCTATCTATTAATCTATCTCTCATTCAATTCTCATAACAACCTAGGAGGTAGGTGCTATTATTATCATGCCCGTGTTACAGACAAGGAGACTAAAGTATAAAAGGAAAAAGAGTTTTAAAAACTGTTAAATAATCTGACAGTGACCACCTGGCTGATGAGTGGTGGAATCAGGATTCAAACCCAGGCATTCTCACTCCAGAGTGTATATCCTGTACAGCTATAATGGCAGGCACATTTCTATTTTATATTCTGGCTCCACACACAGAAAATTTGTCATATTTGCCATTATAATGAATATGACTATTATTGCCATCACCTAAACCTTCAATATGAAAGTCTATGCAATGATTTCATTACGGTTTATCAAGTGTTTAAAGCCTTTAAAAAATAGATAATAGGCTTCTAAGAAAAAAGATTATGGTTATAAACACACTATTTTGCTTGGAGAAGTTCATATGTGGAAAATTTACACCTTTTCTTTTGTGTTTTAGTTTCAAATCTGCCAACACATCATTCCTCATGTACTCTAGAGCAGGAAACATAGGTATACAGGTAAATATATATCCCGATTACAAGACTCATCTTTCCTTCCATTCCAAAAAGGCAGACTTCACAAAGACGGAAAAAGCAAAATTGGTGTGGAACAGAACTCGGCTTTTCCAAGGACAGGTTTTATTATTTATATTCATTGTGGCCCCAAAATGTCATTTGTTATAAAGTGGCAAACATGCATGATCATAGCAAATACATGGGCAGGTTTCTAAAGTCATTTCACACCTTACCCAGCAGTCTAAAGAAGTACAGCACACCTTCTCTAATGCATTTAAAATTGAGATACAATTAATAAAAAATCAATTTATGCACAAGTTAGTAGGAATGCACCTATTGCAGACAGTAAAGTAGAAGGTTCTAGCCTGATAATTTTTCTCAAAGGTAAGATATTCTGAGAAAAAGCATGGCCCAAATAAAGGAGCAATTTCGATGGCCACACCTAGTACTCGGCACTTTGGCTAACTTTGATTGGACTGAAGTGACACATCAGACCATCTCAAACCTCCTTCTTTCCACAGTGAATACCTGGAGCAAACATACAAAAATTCAGACCAACAGCTAATAAACACATGGAAAATATTCAACTTCATAATAAGTATAAGAAATGAACATTAAAACAAGAATTTTATTTTGCCTATCAGTTACAGATTGAGAAAAAATGGTATGTTGACAAGGATGCAGTGACATCAGTACGCGCTGCTGGGAAGATTGTAAATGCTTCCGGGAATGCAGCTAGCTAGTCTGCATGTCACTAACACGAAACTATCCCAAGGAAGAGGGAATTAAGTCCTATGTCAACAAACAGGGCCATGGGACAGCTTGACTTGTCAGGAATAAGGAAGAGAGAGAGGGATGTCTTATCAAGTCATGGCAAAGAAGGACTTTTGATATAGGAATATACCCTTTTACTTACTACATTAATCCTAAAATATAATTTCTTTTCTCTTAAAATGAAATAGATAACTTGAATACTCCGACATCTATTATAGAAACTGAAAATCTTTCAACAAAGAAAACTCTAGGATGGCAAGGTCATTGGTGAATTCTACCAAATATTTAAAGAAATAGTAGCAATTCTACACAAACTCTTCTGGAATATAAAAGAGAAAGCAACAATATTCATCTCATTTTCTGAGGCCAGCATTACTGTGATACCAAAACTAGACAAAGACATTGTAAAAAAAGAAAACCAACAAATATCCCTCTTGTGAAGAGACATAAAAATCCTCAACAAAATGTTAAAAACCAAATTTAGCAATATATATAAAGAATAATATATGGCCAAGTAGCGTTCACTGCAGCATTATCTACAATCGCAAAAAGATGGAAATAACCTAAGTGCCCATCAACAGATGAATGGATAAACGAACTATGGTACGTACACACAATGGAATATTCCACAATGGCAAAGAACAATGACGAATCCGTGAAACATCTCACAACATGGATGAACCCGGAGGGCATTATGCTGAGTGAAATAAGTCAATCACAAAAGGACAAACATTGTATAAGACCACGGTTATAAAAACTCAAAAAAAGGTTTACACTCAGGAAAAAAAAATAAACTTTGATGGTTACAAGGGAGGGGAAGGATGGGGAGGGAAAATCTCTAACTAGATAGTAGACAAGTGTCAACTTTGGTGAAGGGAAAGACAACACACAACATATGGGAAGTCAGCACAACTTGACCAAGGTAAGTTAGAAGCTTCCTAGACACATCCGAACACACTGAAGGACTGAGTTGCTGGGGCTGAGGGCTGGGGACCATGGTCTCAGGAGACATCTAGCTCAACTGGCATGACACAGTTCATAAAGAAAATGTTCTACATCCTACTTTGAGGAGTAGTGTCTGGGGTCTTAAAAGCTCATGAGCAGCCATCTAAGATACATCTGTTGGTCCCATCCCGTCCAGAGTAAAGGAAAATGAAGAAAACCAAAGACACAAGGAAAATATTAGCCCAAAGGACTAAAGGACCACATTAACCACAGCATCCACCAGCCTGAACCCAGAAGAACTAGATGGTGCATGGCTACCACCACCTACTGCTCTGACAGGGATCACAAAAGAGGGTCCCGGACAGGGCAGGAGATAAACATAGAACAAAATTCAAATTTACAAAAAAAGACCAGACTTACTGGTCTGACAGAGACTGGAGGGATCCCCGAGACTATGGCTCCCAGACATCCTGCTAACTCAGAACAGAAGCCACTCCCAAAGCCCACTTTTCAGGCAAAGATTAGACAGGCCTATAAAACAAATGGTAACACATATAAGGAATGTGCTTCTTAGTTCAATCAAGTACACGAGACCAAATGGGCAATTCCTGCCCAAAGGCAAGACAGGACAGAAAAACTGGACCAATGGACCCAGAGTGGAAAGGGGGAGAGTGCTGACACATTGCGGGGATTGCAACCAATGTCATAAAACAATTTGTGTATAAATTTTTTTTTTTTAACTTACTGTGCTTCAGGTGAAAGTTTACAGAGCAAATTAGTTACTCATTCAAAAATCTATACTTAATTATACTTAGTTAATCTACGAAGCAGGTTCCTCATGTGTGTTATTGTTGGTTATTATGATAATCTTGGTGAAAGCTGACGGTGTCTTGGGTCAGGATGGAGCAGTGGAGGTGATGATAAGTGGTCAGAATCTGGATATATTCTACAAGAGCTCACAGGATTTACTGACTGATTGGTTGTGGATGTGAGAAAGAAGAGTCAAGGAAGACCCCAGGGTTTTGGACTAAGTAACTGATAGAAATGCCATTTGCTGAAGTACCGAAGGCTGTAGGAGGAGCAGATTTGTGGAGGAATTTATCAGTTTGTTCTTTGACAAATTAAATATGGTTCCTTATTAGACATCTAAGTGAACATGTGGGATAGGCAGTAGGATATACATATCTGGAGTTCAGTGGAGATGTCCAGGCTGGAGACATTAATTAGAGAGTCATCAGCACCTAGACAGTATTTAAAGCCATGAGACTAGATGAGATCGACCAGAGGATGAGGGTAGATACAGGACACTGGAGAACTCTAACATTAAGCAGCTGGGGAGAAAAGAAAGAACCAACAGAGGATTCTGAGGAGGAATATCAAGTGAGGTAGAAAGGAAAAGCAGGAGACTGTGGTGTCCTTGAAGCCAAGTGAGGAAGTGTTTCAAAGACGAGGCAGTAATCGACTGTGTCAAATGCTGCTGATAGAGCAAGTAAGAAAACGACTGAGAACTGACCTTAAGGTTTGCAATGTGGAGGTCATTAGTGACCCTAACATGAGCAGTTTCAGGGAGTAGTGGGGGGTGAAAGCTTTATTAGAGTGCGTTCAAAAGAGAAAAGGGGAACTTCTAGGACCAGTAGGTACATGGTAGCACCTCTGTTCTGAATTCTTCCACTTCGGGAAACCTAATGGAGTAATAAGGAGATGGGGGGTGGACCTAAGCCAAAATGACTTTTTTTAAAAAATAATACTTTATTGTGTTTTCGGTGAGCCAAAATGACTTTTAAAACATAAGCCAGATCATGTCATTCGCTAGCTCAACATGCCCATTGGGCCCCTAAACCTCACTCAGAGTAAAAGCAGAGTCCTGCAAGGCTCAACACAATCTGTGAAGCACAGCACCATGGTTAAGGGTATAGACTCTACAGCCAGGCTGTCAGGATTTGAATCTCAGCTCCACTATTAAACTATCTGTATAACCACAAGCAAGATGCTTACTCTTTTCATGTCTTAGTTCCCTCAACTATAAAATGTGTCTCCCTCTTGAGGATTTAATGAGATTTTACATACGTTAAATCATTTAAGTGCATGGAACTAGCACAGTTGGGTCTAACAAATGTTACCTAGCTATCGTTATTTTGTATAGGCTAGTTCAACTCGTGAATTCATGAGAAGTCAAATGCAGAGCATGACCCTCAACATTACAAAACCTAAACCTGGTTTGGTTTTACCTGGTAAAGCTATTGAGCCTTTCATAGGGAAAAAAATGATCTCTCTATGTGATATCAAATGTCCTCAGGTGAGCTCCAAAAAGAGAATTTCTTTTAGGAATTAAAGAAGAAATATACGCAGCCTGTCCAAAAGAACATCCTACCTTTCTGGGATTCTGTTTGACTGTATCCCCATCTCTCTTAACCCCACCCAGACTCATTACTTGCTGCTCTGTGTACCTTTTCTACCTCTGTATCTTTGGTTCTTGCTTTGTTTGCTCCACTTAAACTGCCCTTTCTAGCTCTACTTGAGATGAAGCCTTCACCAGTCCCTCATCTAGAAGGAACTTCTCCTTCTTCTATGTTCCATGTCAAATCTGGATCTTTCTTATTCTACTTGATAAACTGCCTACTCTACGTTGAGTCAAAGGTTGTTTTTTTAAACTTTGCATTCCCTATAATACTTAGTACTATAAATATCATCTAAGTGATATTAGGGCTGAATGAAATGATTAGCCTCATTGAAAGAGAAAAGACTGGAGTTAATCATTAGAACTGTCTTTGCATTTCAGTTTAAGACAAAGAGAATATAAACAGGAAAAAGGTCTAATAAATATTCCTTACAGATTATCTGGGAGGAATAGTTACTATATGTGAAAATCCCAAAGCAGAACTGCCTTCATCACTTCATGTAACGTTCTCTCCACAAGCAAACTAAAAGCTAGGGTGTAGAATCATAAAGGGGATCCACTTAGGAAACCAGCTGGCTTATCTTGCCCAAGTCTGTAACAAAGGGTCTGGGGAAAACTCTTCTGTCCAACATTTCCCATGACTGTAATAAGAGCCAAGCTTCAACCTGAAAGGATTACACACCATTTCTCTATAGGGGATCACTTGGGCAAAATAAGAAACCCCAGCAAAGCTGTATTCTCCCTGGGACTGCACTGCCAAGATTTCAAAGACTCTAGTTAAAAACAAATTAACTTCTTAATCCTGGTAGAGTCCAAGGAGAGTTGGACCCTGACCCTTTGGGATTTTCCAGGAACAATTAAATTAGATGGGAATTTTTTTTTTCTTCTAATGTGAAGAGTTAACAATTAGTATTAAAAATACACCTGGTAATGGCAGGCACCAGCCCTGTGCAAAAAATGCAAGATCTCAAGCTTAAATTCATTTAGACAAGGTAATGCTGATGCTTAACCAAAGGTAAACATTAAAACAAATTCGCATATCCCAAGCAGCTCCTTTCTAAGATATCACTCTCTAAAACAAACAATAACACACGTAGTTCAACCATGTATATGACACTAAATGGGCACACAAGTCAAAAGGCAAAGACAAGAAGGTAGGAAGGGACAGGAAAACTGGACAAATGGAAATGGGGAACCCAGGGTCAAGAAGGGGAGAGTGTTGACACATCGCAGGGTTGGCAACCAATGTCACAAAACAATTTGTGTATTAATTGTTTGGTGAGAAACTTAATATGCTCTGTAAACTTTCACCTAAAGCATACACACACACAAAAAAGATATTACTCTGGCAGGTCTAAGACATATAGCCTCAAAATTCTTTGATACTCCTGCCATCAAGAAGTGGGGTCTATAGAAGAACTGGATGGTGCCCAGCTACCATTACTAAACATTTCGATCAAAGATTTCATAGAATACTCTTTATCAAAAAGGGGGAAAATACAGAACAGAATTTAAAATTCTCATGAACTCCAGACTTCTTGGAGCCATGAAGGTTGAATGATCCCTGAAACTACTGCCTTGAGATAATCTTTAAACCTTAAACTAAAAATATCTCCTAAAGTCTTCTTAAAACCAAACAACGGTTTAGCTTAACTAGTAAAACTTCGTTATGCTCTTTTAAGAACTCTGTACGGGATCAAATTGACAACAGCAACTCAAAAGATTAGATAGGAACCTTAGAAGGTAGTGAATTCATGTTAATGTGGGAGGAACAACTCAGAAAAGGAGGGTGAAAATGGTTGCACAACTCAAACAATGTAATCAGTGTCACTAAATGGTACGTGTAGAAACTGCTGAATTGGTGTGTTTTACTGTGTATATTCTCAACAACAACAACATAATAAATAAAATTAAAAAAAAAGAAGTGAGGTCTATGTCCCTTTCCTTTGATCTGGGCTCTGTGACTGGCTGACCCGTTTGTAGGCAGCTTCCACTTCCTATCCTGGAACCCACTTCCTGGGTTCTTGGAACCCAGCCACCATGCTATGAGGAAGCCTAAGCAGCTCATGGAGAGGCCCACATGGAGAGGAACCAAGCCAGCACCAATCTGCAAGGCATATGAGTGAGCCATCTTGGAAGCAGATCCACCATCCTTAGTTGAGCTACCCTAGCTGGCATCATATGGAGCCGAGATAAGCTGTCCTTGTCAAGCCGTGTCCAACATGCAGTTTCATGAGCAAAATAATACTATTGTTGTTGTAAGCCACTAAGCTTTGGGGTGGTTTGTTACATCACAATAGGAAACTGCAACATCAATTTTTTAAATGTTCTTTGAAGGAAAAAGTTTACTGAATCCTGACAAGTTAGTCTGTGGTTCTGTTTTTTCATCTGTAAAAGGAAGACAATAACAGCCTACTTCCTAGGATGTTAGGATTACGGGAAGCTGCTAGCACCAGGAGGAAAAGGAAGCTGTCTTAAAGAATGGAGGTGGTGGAGAGGAGAAAGTAAAAATATGGTTAAAAAAACAATAAGATCAGGAATCTTAGAAGCAAGGAAAGGGGCAACGGGAATGTTCAGACAGGAAATCATGAAGAGGGTTGCTAGCCAACCTGGGCACCAAATGAGAGTGGGCTCTAGAGACTGGTAAGAGCCAGCTGACACCAGTTTATTGGCTTCAGCAGTTCTAAGTTCCAGAAACTTCAGAAGAGAGAGACTGAGCTGAGCAACAGGGCAGCTCCTACTCAATGGCAACAGGTTGGTTGGTTGCTGGTTCTAACTATTAGGCCCTCGAGCACCCTCATAAAACTGAGTAAAGTTTACCTTTAGGCAAGCATGCCCATCTGCCCCTCCTTTAGGCATGTACACGCCCTCCCTTCACATCTTTTGACTTAATTGCTGATGCCTGGAATTCCTTTAATGAAGGGGAGAAAACATTTTCATTCCACATTCAAAGAAAAAGTGACAATAATACAAAGATCTGGCTAAGATAACAGGGAGTTTAACTGAGTTTTGGTTAATCACACTGCCAAATGAGGCCCACTTGTGCATTTCTGCAGATTTCTCAAAGCCTGGAAGGGAGGGCTGTGGGGAACAGGAACTAACAGTTTATTGAAACCTAAGTATCAGGCCATGGTCCACAGACAGTAAGAAGTGGATTTAAATCAACTTGTGTAATTTCTAAAGTCTTGTTCAATAAATATTTACTGAATGATTCAAGAAACACTTATGTAATCTATCAGACCTTACCCTGTAAGAGCATGAGCTTAAAAAGTAGGAGAGCATCAGGAGAGGCAGGAGACACCATCGCCAGAGGATAAAAGGTCATATAAGAAGGAAAAGCGAAAGGGCTGAGGATACAGGAGCAGAAAAACTCTAGCACTTCATAGAATCATGTTTATTTTCATATGAAAAAGATAAAGGAGAAGCAAAATAGACCAGTGGTTGAGTACAGACTCTAGAGCCAGACTGCCTGGATTCAAATTCTAGCTCTGCTATTACTAGTTGTGTGACACTGGGTAAGTGACCTTACTTCTCTGTGCCTCAGTTTCCTCATCCCTAAAATGGAGAAATACACCTATCTCAATGGGTTATTGTGAGAATCCAGTGAGTTAATGCAAGTATAGTGCTCAGAACAGTACCTGGCACATAGTTAATGCTATTTAAATACTGACTGCAATGATCACTACTACTACAACAATGATAATTACATTCTAAGATATCTAGCCTGAACTGAACAATTGGGGAAGCTCTGTTGTTGCACAGAAAAACCTTGTTCCCAGGAGATTCACTAATGGAAGCATTTCTGTAAACAAGGCTGTAAGCAGAGAAAGGGTATGTTAGTACAGAAAACTCAGTTACTTAAGGAATAATTAAATAGACTTTAGGTATTAGACTCCTTATTTCTCTCTTTGTTGGTATTTTGCTAGTTATTAAGTCATTCTTTCTTCACAGTATAAGGGGTGAGAGGAGGTGTCAAAATGAGGTAAGTCATAAACTAGTGCATTCTGGTAACTGCTGACAGTTTGAATGATTTGGCTGAAGACACCACAGCAACAATGGCTTAGATAAAACTTCAGACACTCTCCATGCCTTATACAGCAAGGCACGGAGAATAAGAGACATTTGGGGCAAACATTCACAATCAAATCCTGTCATCTCAAGACTTAAAACTTTGAGGAGAGTTTGCAACACTGAGCTGAGTGTGGTGAAAATCACGGAAGTCTTACTTTTCTAAATCAAAACTGAGCTTTGGTTTCTAAAAAGAGCTATTTCAAAACATGACGATACAGCATGCATCTCAGATAACCTAAAAAGAAGAGAAAGGAAATTTTTCTAATACAAGAAGAAATAGATAAAGAAATAAAAAATTAATTGGTGGTAGGAGAGATTTGCTTTCAGTTTGATTTTACATAGAACTATACACACACACAGTATGTTTACACTGACAGACTGTCTCTCAGAGACTTGCTCTTACTGATTCACAAGGGAAGACAAACTACCTCAGAACTGACCACACAGCTACGGTAGCCAAAACAGCGTGGTACTGGTACAACAGACACACTGACCAATAGAACAGAATTGAGAACCCAGTCGTAAATTCATTCACCTACGGTCACTGATCTTTGACAAAAGCCCAAAGTCCATTAAATGAGAAAAAGACAGACTTTTAACAAATGGTGCCGGCATAACTCGATGTCCATCTGTAAAAAAAAGAAACAGGACCCATACCTCACACCACACACAAAAACTAATTCAAAATGGACCAAAGACCTAAATATAAAACCTAAAATGATAAAAATCAGGGAAGAAAAAATAGGGACAATGCTAGCGGGCCTAATACATGCCATAAATACAACACAAACCATAACTAACAATGAACAAACCAGATGAGAAACTAGATAACTGGGAGCTACTAAAAATTACACACTGATGCTCATCAAAGCACTTCACCAAAAGAATAGAGAACTTACAGACTAGAAAAAAACTTTTGGCTACAACATATCCAACAAGGGTCTAATCTCTAAAATCTACAAAATACTTTAACACCTCCACAACAAAAAGACAAATAATCCAATTAAAAAATGGGCAAAGGATATGAACAGACACTTCACCACGGAAGACGTTCAGGCAGCTAACAGACACATGAGGAAATACTTGTGATCATTAGCATTAGAGAAATGCAAATCAAAACTACAATGACAGATCATCTCACCCCAACAACACTGGCACTAATTTATAAAAAGAAAATAATAAATTTTGAGAGGTTATGGGGAGATTGGAACTCTTATGTACTGCTGGTAGGGATGTAAAATGGTACAACCACTATGGAAAATGATATGGAGCCTCCTTAAAAAGCTAGAAATAGAAATACCATATGATCCAGCAATCCCACTCCTAAGAATATATCCTAGAGAAGAGCCATCACACGAATAAACATATGCACACCCATGTTCATTGCAGCATTATTCACAATAGCAAAATGATGGAAACAATTTAAGTGCCCATCATGGATAAACAAACTATGGTACATACACACAATGGAATACTACCCAACAATAAAGAACAATGATGAATCCGCAAAACATCTCACAACATGGATAAATCTGGATGGCATTATGCTGAGTGAAATAAGTCAATCACAAAAGGACAAATACTGTATGAGACCACTATTACAAAAACTCATGAAAAGGTTTACACACAGAAAGAAACAATCTTTGACGGTTATGAGGGAGGGGAGGGGCGGGGATGGAAAAACATTAAATAAACAATAGATAAGTGGTAACTTTGGTGAAGGGTAAGACAGTACACAATACTGGGGAAGCCAGCACAACTTGTCCAAGACATGGTCATGGAAGCTCCACAGACACATCCAAACTCTCTGTGAGGGCTGAGGGCTGTAGGGACCATGGTCTCGGGAAACATCTAGCTCAACTGGCATAACAAAGTTGATAAAGAAAATGTTCTACATTCTACTTTGGTGAGTAGCACCTACGGTCTTAAAAGCTTCTGAGCAGCCATCTAAGATGCTTCACTGGTCTCACCCCGTTGGGAGTAAGGAAAAATGAAGAAAACTATAGACACAAAGGAAAGATTAGCCCAAAGGACTAATGGACCACAACTACCCTGGCCTCCACCAGACTGAATCCAGTACAACTAGATGGTGCCCGCCCGGCTACCACCACTGACTGCTCTGACAGGGATCACAACAGAGGGTCCCAGACAGAGCTGGAGAAAAATGTAGAACAAAATTCTGACTCACAAAAAAAGACCAGACTTACAGGCCTGACAGAGACTGGAGAAACCCTGACAGTAAGGCTCCTGGACACAGTTTCAGCTCAGTAATGAAGTTACTCCTGAGGTTCACCCTTCAGCCAAAGATTAGACAGGCCCATAAAACAAAACGAGGCTAAAGGGGCACACCAGCCTAGGGGCAAGGACTAGAAGGCAGGAAGGGACAGGAAAGCTGGTATTAGGGAACTCAAGGTCGAGAAGGGAGAGTGTTGACATGTCGTGGGGTTGGTAACCAATGTCACAAAACAACATGTGTACTAACTGCTTAATGAGAAGCTAGTTTGTTCTGTAAACCTTCATCTAAAGCACAATTAATTAAAAAAAAAAACAAACTTGTGAGAGGCCATCTAAGATATGTTTACTGGTCCCACCATGTGAAGCAAGAGCGAATGAAGAAAACCAGACACAAGGCAAAGATTAGTCTAAAGGACTAATGCACCACAACTATCACAGCCTCCACCAGACTGAGTCCAGCGCAACTAGATGGTGTCCACCTACCACCACCAACTGCTCTGACAGGGATCACAATAGAGGGTCCTGGACAGAGCTGGAGAAAAACGTAGAACAAAATTCAAACTCACAAAAAAAGACCAAACATACTGGTCTGACAGAGACTGGAAAAACCCTGAGAGTATGGCCCCCAGACACCCTTTTAACTCAGTATTGAAGTCACTCCTGAAGTTCACCCTTCAGCCAAAGATCAGACAGGCCCATAAAACAAACAATAATACACGTAGTTCAACCAAATGGGCACACCACCCCAAAAGCAAACACAAGAAGGCAGGAAGGGACAGGAAAGCTGGATGAATGGAAATGGGGAACCCAAGGTCTAGAAGGGGAGAGTGTTGACATATCGCGGGGTTGGCAACCAATGAAACAAAACAATATGCATATTAATTGTTTAATAAGAAACTAATTTGCGGTGAGCAATTAGGGTCTCATAACAATGTACGTATAAAAATTTTGTATGGGAGACTAACTTGAAATGTAAACTTCATTTAATTACAACAATTAAAAAAAAGAAACTAATTTGCTCTGTAAACTTTCACCTAAAGCATAATAAAAAAAAATTTTTTTTTTTTTTTTTTGAGAAATCATCAAAAAGGAAGAAAAAAAAAGGAACTTTTTTGGCCTCTGAATTTTTTAGATTGATTTTTGAAGGAGAAATAGTCTGTTTACCCCTATTAAGAGGAAAAGAGACCTAAACATATTGAGTGCCTACTATGTATCAGGCATAAGCAAAGCATTTCACATACATTATCAGTTAACCTTTATAATAACCCTATGAATACAAGAAAAGACAGAAGCAGAGAGAAATAAAAAAAACTTCCTCAAAGTAACACTGCTTATAAAAGACAGAATAAACTCAGGAGTATTTCAAATCCAAAGCTCATGCATGCTCTATGCAATTCAGTATACATCTAAAGCATGACAGACAGACATTTTAACATCTACTTGCCTGAATGTTAGTGTCTGCCCGCAGAAATAAGTTGGAGCGCTGGAGTAGAGAACACCCAATGATTCAGAATCATTCCGGAGTGCTATATTTCTTCGACTGCTCAGACTGTACCCCTCAAAGCCAGCTGTCCACTCTTTTTAAAAGCAAAGACATTTAAAGTTATTAGAATCTTTTGAGGAATATCTTTAATATAGATGCATTAAATAAAGCTTGGAAGTAAAAGAGATCTCTTAGGCGTCATGGGCAAGTTCAATAAAAGATTCAGTGACAGACTATCATGGTCAGCCCCACAAATTACAAAAAGATTTTAGTCTATTCCTGCACAATTCTGGCATGGAAAATCAAGTATTATCTCCCATCTAATGAAATCATGGTTAAAGCATAATCGCTTGCGCTTATTTCAACCTGATTACAAACTAATTAACAAATGAATCAAAGTCTTTTAAAATAGTAATGTAGGAGAGAGATCAAATTACAAGATTTTAAATAAAAAGCCTTTGCAATATTTAAAATCTTGGTTTTAGGTGACGCCTATACTCCTGTCTGGCATTATTTTTGGACTCTGGACATAAGAACTGATGAAAAGTTCTCCAAATTCACATAAAACATTTTGAGCAGGAAGTAAAAGACATGTTCCACGTTGCTCTCATCAATTCAGGAGTTAGTCTTAGAAAAAAGGGCTGTCAACCACTCTGACAGGGATCACAACAGACAGTCCCAGACAGAGCAGGAGAAAAATGTAGAACAAAATTCAAATTCACACACGCACAAAAAAAGACCAGACTTACTGGTCTGACAGAGACTGGAAGAACCCCTGAGACTATGGCCCCCGGATACCCTTGTAACTCAGAACTGAAGCCACTCCCGAAGTTCACCCTTCAGCCAAAGATTAGACAGGTCTATAAAACAAACAATAACACATGTAAGGAATGTGCTTCTTAGTTCAATCATACATACGAGGCCAAAAGGGCAACACCTGCCCAAAAGCAATGACAAGAATGCAGGAAGGGACGGGAAAAATGGACGGATGGAAACAGGGAATCGGGGTGTGGAAGGGGAGAGTGCTACACATTGCAGGGACTGCAACCAATGTCACAAAACAATTTGTGTATAAACTGTTGAATGAGAAACTAACTTGCTCTGTAAACTTTCACCTAAAGCACAATAAAAAAAAAAAGGCGTTGTCGGTGTGCTGCCCTGAGCACAGAGTACAAGTGTTCTTATCTACAGACAAGCTTTAGGAGTGAGAAGACAACAACATACCATGAGGCACCAATGTGGAATGGCCTATCTGGGGGATGCTCCAAGGACTCCACTCCTGCCGGCCATCTCCTCGGGCGCAGACTCTGAACTGATAATCAACATTGGGGTCTATATGCAATACTATGAATTCAGTTTCAGAGCCTACATATACATCCTCAAAGTGATTTGAAGTGCATTTACGGAACTGGAGTCTGTAATCTTGGGCTGTAAAGTCGTCATCAACCTAAGGACAAAGGCTTTATGTTAGCTAATTGACCAGAGAATAACTTCTTTCAGCATCACTGCTTGAAAACTTTGAACGGGGGCACTTTGGGTCCAGCATTCAGGCTCACATGCTGAATATGGGCTATTCTTGGGAAGGCTGCAGGAAATATGCCATCATGATTTCCCTTCTTTTCTTTACTGAACCATATGTTTCATGCTTCCCAGTCTCATATGAAAAATTCTGCCTCCTTTGAAGAAATGGCGTGTTTTCTAGAAAATAATGCTGAAGATAAAACACTGACAATTCAATGATAAGTATCCCACAATTATATCATTCATCTAACCAAGAGAGAATTAATATTCAGCTTATATAAAAGATTCCTAAAAATTTAACAGAAGACAACCCAGCCAATGGAAAAATGGGCAAAAGGCATGAATAAGCATTCTATAAAATGAGAAATAAAAACAGCCAAAAATACATATAAAAAATATTCAATCTGATTTGTAACATGGAAAATACAATCTAAAGCCACAATGAGAAATCATATCGGCCAAAATACGAAGTCTGATAATGCCAAGTATTGGTAATGGTAGAGACTAACAGGAACTCACATACTGCTGGTAGAAGGCTAAATAGGTACAATCACTTTGGAAAAGAGTCTGGTATTACCTAGAAGAGTACAGATGCAACACTGTTAAGACCTCATAATTCTATGGCTAAGTACGCGTTTTAGGAAAAAACCTTACAAGGAACCATGAATAAAACAAAATAAAACCTCATTGCCGTCGATTCGATTCCAACTCATAGCGACCCTATAGGACAGAGTAGAACTGCCCCCTAGGGTTTCCAAGGAACGGCTGGTGGATTCAAACTGCTGACCTTTTGGTTAGCAGCTGAACTCTTAACCACTACACCACCAGTGTTTCCGGAACCATGAACAGGAATGCTTATTATAAAAACTGGAAATAATCCAAGTCTATTGATAGGGAAAAGAATAAAAATGGAATGAGTCCTTGTTCTGAATATAGCTACAACAAAAATCTCTACTCTTCTTTCTATACCATGCCTTCGTTAAAAAAAAAAAAAAAAACACTTGGGGAACATCTAGGTCAACTGGCATAAAGAAAATGTTCTACATTTTACTTTGGTTGAGTAGGGTCTGGGGTCTTAAAAGCTTGAGTGGCCACCTAAGATACTCCACTGGTCTCACCTAGTCTTGAGCAAGGGAGAATGAAGGAAACCGAAGATACAAGGGAAAGATTAGTCCAAACGACTAATGGACCATAACTACCACAGCCTCCACCAGACTGAGTCCAGCAAAACTAGATAGTACCTCACTACCACCACTGATTGCACTGACAGGAATCACAATAGAGGGTCCCAGACAGAGCTGGAGAAAAATGTAGAACAAAATTCTAGCTCACAAAAAAAAAAAAAAAAAAAAATACCAGACTTATTGGTCTGACAGAGACTGGAAAAACCCTGAGAATATGGCATATGGCCCCCGGACACCCTTTTAGCTCAGCAATGAAGTCACTCCTGAGATTCACCCTTCAGCCAAAGATTAGACAGGCCCATAAAACAAAATGAGACTAAAGGGGCACACCAGCCCAGGGGCAAGGACGAGAAGGCAGGAAGGGATGGGAAGGCTGGTAATAGGGAACCGAAGGTGAAGAAGGGGAGAGTGTTGACATGTCATGGGGTTGGCAACCAATGTCACAAAACAATATCTGTACTAACTGCTTAATGAGAAGCTAGCTTGTTCTGTAAACCTTCATCTAAAGTACAATAAAAAAACTTGTTCCAAAAAAAAAGTAAAGTTCCTCAGTTGCACATGATTAATGTAGTTTGTATCACTAAACTGTACACCTAAACAACGCTGAATCAGCAAATGTTGTATTAGATGTATTTTTACAACAATAAAAAATTTTTAATAAAAAAATACAAACAATAGTTTACACAAACTAAACATTGGTAACTCATATACATAATATGATTTAATACACAAAATTCTCAGCAGTGTCAAGTATGGACACTTTAGAAATCTTAATTCAGAGGTATTAGATCAGTGTTGAACAGAAAATATTAGATGGCCAATATTCACTAATATCTTTTTGACTTTTCTAATAAACAGAAATGGGAAAGATCACCAACTCACTAAAGAGTTAAGACTGGAATATGTAATGGAAAACAATGCTGTGATACAGAGATCTAAAAAAAAGAGTACCTTCAAAACTGTTTACCTCAAACTGGAAGAGTTACCTCAGTTCAAGCTCTCTGTGACATTATTTTAATTGTAAAGCGAAGGAGATTTTTGGTTTAGGAAAAGAAGAAAATATTCAAAGATCATTGACAAGAATTCTTTAAAGGCCCCAACGTCCTCAAATCATAATGTTGAAGTCACTTCTGCAAATCTGAGTTACGTACCTTACACCATCGTACTATGATGCCTCCAGGTTTCTCGATCAGTTCTTCAATCTGCACTGGCGGGCGAGATGCTACTGTTCCATGGTTGAAAATGTGGTCTTTCACTATGTTAAGAATTGAGTCATCCAACTGAGCAGATAAACAAGGTACATCAACCAGTAAAGGCACTTCTGGCAAGCTGAGGAAACAAAGCTCATGTATTTATGTGGCTTTTAACTGAGAGTTAAAAATACAAGGAATATTTCAGATCAGTCACACACTACAGTGATGCTGAAGCCCTCAGGAAATAATGTTCATGGCAATGGAGGCTTGGAAGATGTTATATAAAGAGTCTCTTCCCAAATAAACATAAACAGAAAATTGGTACGATCACAATGACCAAGTTTATACCAAAAGCTCTGGTTTACTGAAACACGACTCAGTTTCAATGATATGTTCAGAATTTTTTAAATTTGACAATTCTCTTACACATTGGAATTGAAGAAGATATGCAGTAATATTATACCAAAGATTACAATCAGAACTATTTCAAACTACTAATACTGGTAGTGGTCAGTGAAACCTTGAAAAATATATTCTCTATCTCCCTAAATCAGAATCTTTAACAGGGGGGAAAAAAAGCATAGTTTAAATGCTTAAAAGTAAGCCCAAAAGGTACTAACTCTTTTACCTGTCCAACTGAATGTGGGAGGCCTTTTTGGTAAAGCTCCACAGCTTCTCATTTTGTTCTCCTACACCACCAAGAATGGCGATCTCACCTACAATCAGGAATACGAGAACCAGTACGGTGAAAAATGGTCAGATTATAATCAACACAACCAGGTCTAGGTGAGTCTCTGATTTTCTTGCAAACAATTCTTAGGTGATGCCACAGTTAAATTTCCAAAAAGTAAAAGCAGACATTATTTCAGAAGTGATTCTAAGGTTAAGGCCAAGAAGAAAAAGGGTACACAATAGCAACCTTTTGCCAAAGAGGAAAGAGTCTGCTCTATTCAAGTGAAACCTTGTTTGTCAACCAATTTTATGCAAAACAGAGGGCCCAGGGACCTGTTTCCCATCCCTCCTACAGAATCTTTATCAAGTTGAATAGCAGTCAGTACAGAATACTACCCTAATACCTCATGTCCATTCAACCAGCTCCTAACCCTCTCTGCCTTCCCATCTCATCTCTGGACAGAGCTGCCCGTTTACTCTCTTGTATCTACTTGAGCTAAGAGGCACTCTCCTCATGAGTATCACTTTATATCCCATAGTTCAGTCCAATCCCTGTCTGAAGAATTGGCCTTGGGAACTGTTTTAGTTCTGGGCTGATAGAGAATCCAGGAGCCATGCTTTCCAGGGTTCCTCCAGTCTCAGTCAGACCATTAAGTCTGCTCTTCTTACTAGAATTTGAGTTCTGCACCCCACTTTTTTCCTGCTCCATCAGGGACTCTCTGTTGTGTTCCCTGTCAGGGCGGTCACTGGTGGTAGCCAGGCACCATCTAGTTCTTCTGGTCTCAGGCTGATGAAGTCTCTGGTTTATGTGGCCCTTTCTGTCTCTTGGGCTAATATTTTCCTTGTGTCTTTGGTGTTCTTCATTCTCCTTTACTCCAGGTGGTTGGGACCAGTTCATGCATCCTGGATAGTCGCTTGCAAGCTTTTAAGACCCCAGATGCTGCTCACCGAAGTAGGATGCAGAAGATTTTCTTAATAAGCTTTGTTACGCCAGTTGACCTAGATGTCCCCTGAAAGCATGGTCCCCAGGCTGCTACCGCTGCTACTCTGTCCCTCAAAGTGTTTGATTGTATTCAGGAACCTTCTTAGCTTTGGTTTAGTCCAGTTGTGCTGACTTCCCCTGTAGTGTGTGCTCTCCTTCCTAAGATAATTCTTATCTACCATCTAGTTAGTAAATAACCCTTACCCTCCCTCCCCACCCTCGTAACTGTCAAAGAATGTTGTCTTCTGTGTTTAAACCTTTTCTTGAGTTCTTATACTAGTGGTCCTATACAATATTTGTCCTTCTGTGACTGACTAAATTCACTCAGAATAATGACCTCCAGATTCCTCCAGGTTATGTTTCACAGCTTCATCATCATTCTTTATCGTTGCGTAGTATTCCATTGTGTGGATATAGCATAATGTGTTTATCCACTTGTCCATTGATGGGCACCTAGGTTGTTTCCATCTTTTTGCTATTGTGAACAGTGCTGCAATGAACATGGGTATGCATATATCTATTCATGTGACGGCTCTTCTTTCTCTAGGATATGTTCAATAATGATTGATTTTTGAGGACTGCGTGGATATAGAAGGGAAGGAAGAGGGAAGGATTTAGGATGACTGGATGAATGGTGGTGCCATTTACTGAGAGGAAACAAAGAAAGAGAGGTAGGCTTTAGTGGGTTTGTTCAGTTTTGGGTGTGTTCACTTTGAGGTGCTGAAGATGCCAGGAGGTAGTTGGAACTATGAGTATGATGCCTAGGAGAAAGATCATACCTGAAGATGTCAGTATGGCCGTAAATGGCATATACATCAAATGTGAACCCATGGGAATAAGTAAAATTACGAAGAAACAGTATGTACCATGAGAAAAGAAGGCACAGAGGGAAGAACTCTGACGGACACCTACATTTAAAGGGAAGTTGTGGAGAACGATCCAGGGAAGGAGCCTGAATACCATCCATTCTGCAGATTGAGTACTGTGAATGGCGTAAGATAAAAAGTATGGATAGGTCATAAGCCTCACTCCAACTGAAAAATAATCTCCTTTTTTGTCCAATTTAAAATATAGTAGTAGTAGTATCTCTACATGCTAATTACATTTTTGTTTTATCTTCATTGAAAAGTGTTTATTTGCCACTGACCATAACAGTGCCTTTGAGAAGTTTCTTTTTACAAGACCACAGGATGTCTTCCCTTAGAGACTTGGAATTCAGAAACAAACCCACAAGACGGACACCTACATTTAAAGGGAAGCTGTGGAGAAAGATCCAGGGAAGGAGCCTGAATACCATCCATTCTGCAGATTGAGTACTGTGAATGGCGTAAGATAAAAAGTATGGATAGGTCATAAGCCTCACTCCAACTGAAAAATAATCTCCTTTTTTGTCCAATTTAAAATATAGTAGTAGTAGTATCTCTACATGCTAATTACATTTTTGTTTTGTCTTCATTGAAAAGTGTTTATTTGCCACTGACCATAACAGTGCCTTTGAGAAGTTTCTTTTTAACAAGACCACAGGATGTCTTCCCTTAGAGACTTGGAATTCAGAAACAAACCCAGAAACCAGTCAGCACAGGTCAAGAGTCTACACCCATCTCCCTGAAGACTAAGAAACATTTTCATTTTAGAAAATAAACCCTTTGAGGCACATATAGTTTGTTATTATTTTTATACTTCACAAATACTTTTAATTTCAAATTATTTTTCCCCCCAACGGATAAAAACTTATTTATGGAATTTTGAGGATTTTGAGACACTGTTGAGTATGTGTCTGTTTTCCTCTTGGTGAGGGAGAAAGTCATACGATCTCAAAAAATCTGAGTATAAAACCATTTTCGAGGCCATCTCTTCAGACTGGACTATGGGACATAAAATGATATTCATGAAGTCTGTGCTTCTTAGCTCAAGTAGATACATGAGACTAATGGGCAGCTCCTGTCTGGAGGTGAGATGAGAAGGCAGAGAGGGTCAGGAGCTGGTTGAATGGATACAGGAAATCAGAGGTGGAAAGCAGGAGTTTGCTGTCACAGTACAGGGAGAGCAATTAGGGTCACATAACAATGTATGTATAAATCTTTGTATGGGAGACTAATTTGAAATGTAAAATTCATTTAAACTACAACAATAAAAAAAATCAATCATTATTGATCAATAAAATCATTGGTAATTCTATTTCCCCCCAAATTTCTTAAAACCGGCCCTGCCTCACCTTCACCTGGCTTTTGAACCCCCTTTCTAATCACTCTCTTGCCTCCAGTCTTTAATACAGGCTCCAAACTATAGGCAGTGTCATTAACCAAAAACAAAAACAAAAACAAAAGCGAATCTGACGGTGTAACTCTGCTGCTTAAAATACTTCAGTAGATAACTGAATACGCCACTCTCTTCCATTCATACTGACACCTCCTCTTCTCCCTGTGTCTGCTTGTTGCCTCTGTGGAACTTCTCCCACAGCAGTTATCCTTGACTTTTCCAGAAAGAGTTAAGCACCTGCCCTTTTGTGTCCCATAAGGTCTTAGACCTCTTTCTGCATGTATGTCTCTCCCAACGGGCTATGAACCCTCAAGGCAGAACTGTGTTCTATCTCACCTTTTTATTTACCTGACAAAGACCTATGTTGAAGGAAGGAAAGCAGGTATGAAGGAAGGCAGCAAAGCAAGATCTAGGCATGACTTAACCAAAATAATTGGCTAAAGATAGGAAATGCAACAACTACAAGTTCAGGAGTAAACACCAATCACATGTTTTTAAATCTTCTAAAAAGAACACTAGGATTAAATTCTATTAAGCATGAACACTCTGAAAAATATTTTAACAGACTCACAATGACCTTAAAAATAGTTGTGCTAATAATGAATATTATTACAGAATCATCTGAGAAAAATCATTTACTTCTTATTCTGTAAATGATTGTAAGTAACACTTCAATTTCACTTACCCTAGGATAACTCACTGTGTATCTGTCATCCCATATTACAAACTGTCCCAAGATAGGAACATCCCAAGCACCCCACAGATGGCAAGATGCCTGCTGGCATCCTGAGAAATCAGCAAAGTGTTGCTCTGAAAGAACCACACTTAATAGGCTCCCTGGACTCCCACCTTCTCGGACTAAGTCCTCTGCAGTATTAACTCCATGCTCTATGAGCTTCTGACAGTCATCTAATGGCTTAATGGTCTCCTGTTCAATGGTGTCCACCTCTTGCAAAAGGGTCACCAATCGCTCATCCAGGAGCTTCTCAAGGGTTCCTTTTAAATCATTAAAATGCTGTTTGAGGACATCCCTTGTCTGTGATGCACTTTCTTTAATCTGAAACAAAATAACATAAAAGCTCAGAATCAGAATCTCTAGAAAAGGCTAATCTATAGGCATCACCCATAATATTCTCACGACACTACAGAACCATCATCTTTCATTCACTGATAAACCATTTGTGATTCATTTGTACAAACTGGCAGAATTGTAGAGAACTGGCCTTCAGGTCAGACAGAATGAGCTCAAATCCTGGTTCCATCATTCACGAACTGTATCACTTTAGTCAAGTTAATGAAGCATCCATGCCTCAGTTTCCTTATTTGTAAAATGGGTATAATAATGTTTACCTCATGGAGTTGTTGTGAAGATTAAGTAAAATAATCTACGTACTGCACTTGGTACAATTCCTGGCACATTGTTCTTAACAAATAAATGCTAGAAATTATTATTATTTGCATAGAGTAGTAGTTCTTGGCAATAGCATGTTTCAGTACAAAACATTTTAAATTAGGAGGGGATTAAAATTCATTTTATTAAAGAGAAGCAAAGAAATGACAGATTAGAAAGCCACAATACAAAAAAATCCCTTCATAGATAAAATGCTCTCATTATGCTAAAAGAAAACTAAGAATTTATTTAAAATTCAAAGAGGCTCAAAGGAGGCAGAGAATGTTCATGAAATACAAACCTCTGGGACAATGGCTTAATCCTTATTAAGTCATGGTTCTCTTTGAGAATCCTGATGAGGGTTTATAAACCCTTTTCTTGGAAAAGTGAATAATCCACAGCCGAAAGAAATTTATCCAGTTTCAGAGGCTTTACAAATTCCCTCAGATCCCAACCATCGCTGGCCTAGAGCAATAGTTCTGAAACTCGGTTTGCAGGGGAATTACCTACGCTGCTCATTAAAAATGAAGATTGCAGGGCTCCATTCTAGACCTACAGAGCTAGAATCTTGGAAGTGGGACTGGAGGAGTATATGGATGAAGTTCTTGTTTTTAACAAGCATACCTGCGATTCTGTAGCCTGTACTTTGAGAAACACTGCCCTAGGTCCACAGACTCCCAGCTTAAGAACTCTTGTTCAAGAGGCTATGACACAAAAATCTTAACATCTCACATATATTTTGAAAACAATTTAGTTATCTGTGTGGACACTAGACTGATTAAAAAAAAAAGAATTCATACAACACACAATTCATTTTCTCTCAATGTGGACATTCTAACTACGAGCCCGCTTACTCAGTTGAATTACAGCAAACATGTCTTTTGCTTTGCAGATATTAGTTTCACTTGACTTACTATGTTTACCAACCTACCCCTTTTGCCAACTTTATTTTAGCAGAAGTCTGAAGTACAAGAAAAATCCACCAAGAAAGAAGAACACACGAAAACATGGATAAGGGATAATATTTCAATAATTTTCAATTAATAGAGAAACTGAGAAAGCTTTCTGTTTATTCTCTAATACTAAAAATTTAAAAGCAAACTATAAAATTGTTTTCCAGCAATGTTCTCAACCATGGAAAAACAAAAGATGCCCACGCCCAAGGACTAAAAAGAAACAAGAAAAAAAGAAAAACAACAACAACAGAACAGAGTTTGATTTGCTGGGATGGACAAGATCATGGAAACAATTTTTTCTCCTTTTGACATTAATGTAGTTGCAATGGTATTTGTGCAATAAATAAAATAATTCCTTAAATCATAAAGAAAAAGAGAAACCCTAATTTGTTAATTAATCTCTGTAAAGTTACTAGAAAACTTCTGTGAAATAAACCCAAGTCAAAATTAAAACAAAAAAGGCAGAAACTCAGTTGTACTTAATTTGGTTCATCACTCAACATCCTCGAGAATTGGGCCCTAACCATACGAAGCACAGCCTTAAGAGCTCAGAAAAATGAAGATATCATGTCAGAGCACTGTAATACATTTAGCACCCCACCACAGGGGAAATTCTGCAGCTGAGCACTACATCCCTCTCCTCACTCTTTAACGGATACGGCACATGCAGGAAGTATATTGGTTAGGTAGTCAGTTTCCTCTTTAGAAAGAATTCAAAAGCTCCTTCAGCTGCTGCAGAACCTAGGCTTTGTTTTTGTTTCAGAATCTCAGAGAAAAAAAAGGAAGTATATGAACACAAAGCAGGGAGAGGGCCAGGGAAGGGAGACTCCATTTCCAAGCCCACCTCCTGTGGTCTCATAGTACATTTGGTCCCTAGAATCCCAAGCATTTGTTTCAAATTTGATACTATATGCTACCTTGGAATTGTTTTCTTCTCCCTGAAATAGTTCATAAATTAAAGCCTCTGCCACTTTTAATCCAGTCATGTGTCTAATCAAGTTCATTTGCTTTGGCTTTATGAAAACTCATTTAAAAATGTGACTTCACTGCTGAGTGAATTCGGCTGAAAATACTTCCTGCTATATAACATATATCTTGTTGTGTGCCGTCGGTTCTGACTAACAGTGACCCTATAGGACAGAGTAGAACTCCCCCATAGGATTTCCAAGAGGGTAATCTTTACAGGAGATGATTGCCAATTCTTTTCTCCCTCAGAGCCGCTGGTAGGTTTGAACCCCCTTTCAGTTAGCAGCTGAGAGCTTAACCATTGAGCCACCAGGGCTTCTTAACATATGTCTTGCCTCTGCATAAAGAATTGTGTGGTATCAATGGAATACTATGCAACAATAAAGAACAACGATGAAGCCATGCAACATCTTATAACATGGAGGAATCTGGAGGGCATTATGCTGAGTGAATTTAGTCAGTCACAGAAGGACTACTGTATAAGACCACTAGTATAAGAACTCAAGAAAAGGGTTAAACACAGAAGACAACATTCTTTGATGGGTACGAGGGTGGGGAGGGAGGGTGAGGGTTATTCACTAACTAGATAGTAGACAAGTATTAGGTGAAGGGAAGGAAAGCACACACTACAGGGGAAGTCAACACAACTGGACTAAACCAAAGCTAAGAAGGTTCCTGAATACAATCAAACACTGTGAGGGAAAGAGTAGCAGGGATAGCAGTCTGGGGACCATGCTTTCAAGGGACATCTAGGTCAACTGGCATAACAAAGTTTATTAAGAAAATGTTCTACATCCTACTTCAGTGAGTGGCATCTGAGGTCTTAAAAGCTTACAAGTGGCCATCTAAGATGCATCAGTTGGTCCCAACCACCTGGAGTAAAGGAGAATGAAGAACACCAAAGACACAAGGAAAGTACTAGCCCAAGATACAGAAAGGGCCACATAAACCAGAGACTTCATCAGCCTGAGACCAGAAGAACTAGATGGTGCCTTGCTACCACCAATGACCGCCCTGACAGGGAACACAACAGAGTCCCTGATGGAGCAGGAGAAAGGTAGGGTGCAGAACTCAAATTCTAGTTAAGAAGAGCAGACTTAATCATCTGACACTGAAGGAACCCTGGAAAGCATGGCCCCTGTATTCTCTTATCAGCCCAGAACTAAAACAATTTCCTAGGCCAACTCTTCAGACAGGGATTGGACTGGACTGTGGGACATAAAGTGATACTCATGAGAAGTGTGCCTCTTAGCTCAAGTAGATACAAGAGACTAAACGGGCAGCTTCTGTCCGGAGGTGAGATGGGAAGGCAGAAAGCGAGTTGGTTGAATGGACATGGGGAATCAGGGGTGGAAAGGAGGAGTGTGCTGTCACAATAAGGGGAGAGCAATTAGGGTCACATAACAATGTATGCATAAATTTTTGTATGGGAGACTAACTTGAAATGTAAACTTCATTTAAACTACAACAATAAAAAAAATTGTGTGGTAGAAAACCAGTCAGCTCCAAATGTTATCTATGGATCTAGGGGCAAAAACAACAGCAGTGGCTGGTAACAAAGTAAAGATTTAAGTAGTATAGAAGGACAGACAACTTAAGGTCTCGAAAAAGAAACTGTAATATACATTGTTTATGCTGATTAACAATGTACTGAACCAATTTCCCAAGAGAATCTCTATAGTAACAGATCATTAAAACTTTTTTAACAAAGTTTCCACTGCAGCTGAATCTAATCCCAGCGCAACTGGGATTTTTTTTTTTTTTTTTTAAGGTTTAACATGAGGATGACCCCACAAAATGCCAAAGTCATCAGGTTTATACTTTGATACTAAACCACACAAAAGCCTGGGGAATGTATACACTTCATAACCATCCAAAACAGCAGTGACTGATAACATTTTCCTTCTCAGCTTAGTTAGTATAAAGTCATAAAACTAATGTAGAACCTGATTTAATAAGACATCTCTGGTCTTAACTGGCAATATACAGTTGTTATACTAACACAAGGAGCCCTGATGGCACACTGGGGTCCTGGTGGCACAGGAGTTAAGCGTTTGGCTGCTACCGAAAAGGTCAGCAGTTTGAATCCACCAGCTGCTCTTTGGAAACCCTGTATGGGGCAGTTCTACTCTGTTCTATAGCGCTGCTATGAGTAAGAATCAACTGGACAGCAACGGGTTTGGTTTGGTGGCACAGCGGTTAAGCTCTTGGCTGTGAACCAAAAGGTAGCAGTCTGAACCCACCAGCTGCTTCACGGGAGAAAGATGTGGCAGTCTGCTTCCGTAAAGATTTACAGCCTTGTAAACCCTACGGAACAGTTCTACTCTGTCCTAAAGGATTGCTATGAGAGGGGATGGACTCGATGGCAATGGGTTTGTTTTTTTGCTTTGTTTTGTTTTTTTAATACTAATACAGTACTCTATGTATTTCAGGAAATTAAGTAACTGGTATATACCACACTCCTCTAAAACATGCATTTTTTTTCTTTCTTTTCTTCTTTTATTTTAAAAAATGAGGAAACTGGGGCCTACAACTTTTCAGTGATTTACCAGCATTTATGCAAATTAGGGAGCCCTAATGGCACAATGGTTAAGAGCTTGGCTGCCAACCAAAAAGGCCGGCAGTTCGAATCCCCAGCCGCTCAGTGGAAACCCTATAGGGCAGTTCTGATCCGTCCTTAGTATCGCTATGAGCTGGATTCAACTCAACGGCAATGAGTTTGTAAAAACAAACGTTCAACTCTTTATTATCTGCATTAATGAATAGGGTGCATATAATCAAGACCACAGACAATTTAAAAAGAATGTCTGCAAAATTACACCCACAACATCCATAAAGGCACTTACTCAACAATTATAGCAGTCCCAGGTTATAAAAGCCCGACTTATGCTCAACATGTAGTTATGAACCAACCCCTCCAAAGCCTACTACAGGCATTTTTTTGAGTTTAGGAAAGAAGAAAAGGATTGTCATCCTCCAAGTTTAATCTAAGAATTTATTTTCCCACTTGCTTTGCTAATAGGAAACTAAAACTAACTTAAAATTAGAGACTGGCTGTAAAAACTGTTAGCTAACAAGAATATACTGATCAAAAAACATAAAAGACAAGGTAAAGATATAAACGTCAACTGAAATTTAAGAAGCTAACCAAAACATTTCTTCTCAGTTCACAGGAAATGTACTTCATTAGCTATTTGTCTTTGCACTGACACCAGGTCAGCAGTTAATTAATAAAATAATGGCACTAATAACAACCATATTGCAGCAGCTATCATCTACGAAGTACCTACTGCTGTGAGACCAGGTACTCATACTCATTGTCTCAAACTCCACCACGATCCTGTGAAGGAAGCATTTGTAGGTGAGAAACACACGGGGCTCAGAGCGATTCACTTGCAAAAGTAAAGTGGCAGAGCTGGAATTCGTAGTCAGTCTGATTCAAGTTTGCACTTGTAAGCACTGCTACATTGTCCCTCTTGTCTCTTATAGTTAAGATTTTTTTTTTTTTTTAAATGCTTCTTTGAAAACCTTCAAAAAGAAAATCTGTATTAGGTGATTTAGTAGTCTGTTACATTAGTGGCCCCTCGATGAACCACACCTCCTGGTATTTATGCCCTTGTGTAGTCCTCTCCCTTGGATCTGGACTGGCTCTGTGACTATCTATAACCCATCCCAGTGCAGTGGAACTGATGCTGGGCTGGCTTCAGGCCTTAGCCAAGAAGGCCAGCAACTTCTGCTTTTGTGCTCTTTGTGGTCCTCAGCCACCATGGAAGTATGGCTATCTTGTGGGAGATACCAAGTGGAAGTAGGGAGGGGTGGAGGGAGAAGGAGGGAAGATGGAAGAGGAGAAGGACAGAGATGACCCAGCTGGGCTACCACACGGCTCTCTTGGACATTCCAGCCTCAGCTGCCATCTGATTGCAACCACATGAGTTGCCAAGCAAAACTAAGAGATGAACTACCCAACCCCAGTCAATGACCAGAACTGTAAACTAATATAATGGTTGTTTTTCAAGCCACTAAGCTTTGGCATAGGAGCACTGGTGGCACAGTGGTTAAGCACTGGGCTGCTAATGGAAAGGCTGGCAGTGTGAACCCACCAGCTTTTCCGTGAGAGAAAGATGTGGCAGTCAGCCTCCTTAAGATTAACCCATTGCCGTCGAGTCAATTACAACTCATAGCAACGCTATAGGACAGAGTAGAACTGCCCCACAGGGTTTCCAAGGAGCAGCTGGTGGATTCAAGCTGCTGACCTTTTGGTTAGCAGCAGAGCTCTTAACCACTATGCCACCAGGGCTCCTCCTTAAGATTACAGCCTTGGAAACCCTATGGGGCAGTTCTACTCTGTCCTATAGGGTCGCTGAGTCAGAATCAACTCGAAAGCAATGGGTTTTGTTTTTTAAAGCTTTGGGATAGTTTACTACGCAGCGGTAGATAACCAAACCATATGATAAAACAAACATTCAACTCTTTATTATCTGCATTAATGAATAGGGTGCATATAATCAAGACCACAGACAATTTAAAAAGAATGTCTGCAAAATTACACCCACAACATCCATAAAGGCACTTACTCAACAATTATAGCAGTCCCAGGTTATAAAAGCCCGACTTATGCTCAACATGTAGTTATGAACCAACCCCTCCAAAGCCTACTACAGGCAGCCCCTGAATTACGAACCAGTTTCGTTCCTAAATTTACCTTTAAGTCGAATTTGTACGTAAATTGGAACAGTTAGGTATGGTTTGTATCTAACGTCAACTAGTCAAATGTTTGTCTTAGTATATAGTATATACATTAACTTTCTATGCATAAAAAATATTAAAGAAACACTTCCAGATACACTAAAATATTTTAGTATAATAATACAGTGATAACAATATTTTGATGCACATCACAAAGTAGCACCTGTTTGTTATTACAAACCATTGTATCTGTCGGTTGTTGTTGTTGTCAGGTGCCGTCAAGTCGGTTCTGGCCCATAGCGGCCCTATGTACAACAGAACGAAACACTGCCCGGTCCTCCACCATCCTCACAATTGTTGCTATGTTTGAGCCCACTGTTGCAGCCACTGTGTCAATCCTTCTCATTGAGGGTCTTCCTCTTTTTCATTAACCCTCTACTTTTTTTTTTTTT
>NW_004444074.1:3686136-3722248 GCF_000243295.1 Trichechus manatus latirostris
TGGGACCAATTGATGCATCTTAGATGGCTGCTTGCAAGCTTTTAAGACCCCAGACGCCACTCACCGAAGTAGGATGCAGAACATTTTCTTAATGAGCTTTGTCATGCCAATTGACAAAGATGTCCCCTGAAAGCATGGTCCCCACATCCCTCATCCCTGCTACTCTGTCTCTCAAAGTATTTGATTGTATTGAGGAAACTTCTTAGCTTTGGTTTAGTCCAGTTGTGCTGACTTCCCCTGTAGTGTGTGCTGTCCTTACTAACCCTCTATCAAGCACAATGTCCCCCTTCAGGGACTGATCTCTCCTGATAAAATGTCCAAAGTATGTGAGATGAAGTCTCACCACCCTCGCTTCCAAGGAGCATTCTAGCTGTACTTCTTCCAAGACAGACCTCTTTGTTCTTCTGGCAGTCTGTGGTATATTCAATGTTCTTCGCCAATGCCATAATTCAAAGGCATCAATTCTTCTTTGGTCTTCTTTATTCATTGTCCAGCTTTTGCATGCATATGAAGCGACTTAAAATACCCTGGCTTGGGTCAGACACATTTTAGTCCTCAAACTGACATCTCTCCTTTTTAACACTTTAAAGAAGTCTTTTGCAGCAGATTTGCCCAACGCAATACATTGTTTGATTTCTTGACCACTGCTTTCACGAGTGTTGTTTGTGGATCCAAGTAAAACGAAATCCTTCACAATTTCAATATTTTCAACATTTATCATGATGTTACTCACTGGTCCAGTTGTGAGGATTTTTATTTTCTTTATGTTGAGATGTAATCCATACTGAAGGCTGTGGTCTTTGATCTTCATTAGTAAGTGCTTCAAGCCCTCTTTGCTTTTAACAAGCAAGATTATGTCATCTGCATATTGCAGGTTGATAAAGAGTCTTTCTGCAATCCTGATGTCATGTTCTTTTTCATACAGTCTGGCTTCCCGGATTATTTGCTCAGCATACGGATTGAATAAATATGGTGAAAGGATACAACCCTGACACGCACCTTTTCTGCTTTTAAACCACTCAGTATCCCCTTGTTCTGTTTGAATGACTGCCTCTTTGTCTATGTACAGGTTCTGCATGAGCACAATTTAGTGTTCTGTAATTCCCATTCTTTGCAATGTTATCCATAATTTGTTATTATCTACACAGTCAAATGCCTTTGCACAGTCAATAAAACACAGGTAAACATCTTTCTGGTATTCTCTACTTCCAGCCAAGATCCATCTGACAAAAGCAATCATATCCCTCATTCCACTTCTTCTTCTGAATCCAGCTTGAATTTCTGGCAGTTCCCTGTCGATGTACTTGCTGCAACCGTTTCTGAATTATCTTCAGTAAAATTTTGCCTGCGTGTGATATTAATGATATTATTTGATAATTTCTGCATTCTGTTGGGTCATCTTTCTTTGGAATGAGCACAAATATGGTCTCTTTCAGTTGGTTGGTCAGGTGGCTGTCTTCCAAATTTCTTGGCATAGAAGAGTGAGCACTTTCAGTGTTGCACCTGCTTGCTGAAACATCTCCATTAGTATTCAGTCAATTCCTGGAGGCTTGTTTTTTGCCAATGCCTTTAGTACAGCTTAGACTTCGTCCTTCAGTACCATCGGTTCTTGATCATAAACCACAGGCATAGAGGTTAGGATTTACAACACATATTTTTTGGGGACATAATTCAGTCTATAACATGCCACCCCTTGGCACCCCAAATTCACGTTCTTGCCGCATGCAAAACACATTTGCCCCATCACATCATCCCAGAAGTCTTAACTCTAAGTCCAAAATCTCATCTTCCAAATGATCTAAATCAAATATGGGTGAAGCTTTAAGCATATTCTACCCTGGGGCAAAATTCCTCTTCATCTGTGAACCTGTGAAATCTAGAATACAAGTTATCTGTTTCCAAAGTACAATGGTGGACCAGGCACAAGGTAGACATTCCATTACAAATGGGAGAAATTGGAGGAAAAGAAAGGATAACAGGCACCAAGCAAGCCCAAAACCCATCAAAACAAATCAAATTAGCTCTCAAGGACTTGAGAGCCCTGGCAGCGCAGTTGTTAAGAGCCTGGCTGCTAACCAAAAAGGTCAGCAGTTAGAATCCAGCAGCTGCTCCTTGGAAACCCTATAGGACAGTTCTACTCTGTCCTATAGCGTCATTGTGAGTCAGAATCGACTCGATGGCAACAGCTTTGGTTTTTTGGTTTTCTCAAGGCTTGAAAATAATCCCCTCTTCTCTGAAACCACTTGTGAAATGGCCCTGCTCTCCAGTAACTGGGTGGAGGCCCCTCAGCACTGGGCTTCAGCTCCGCCTTCCAGGCCCTCTGGGATGGCAATTCTGTTCCCTCTGCTTTAGGCAGCCCCATTCTTCTGGTCCATCTCAGTGGTGACCCCAGCTCCTTGGCCCCGGCAAGCCCCATTCTTTTGCCCCTTGGGCATGGCAGCCCCATCCCTCTGCCACACCTTAACAGCAGCCCCACACTCCAGAGTCAGTGAAGATCTGATTCTGTTAAACCTAGGACAGCCTTTGAAACCAGTGCAGCCCTGCTTCCTGTGTTCCTTCTAACAGTTCTGCCGATCTCTGAGCTGCTCCAGGGATGGTCCTTTTCTTTTCATGGAGGACAACAGATGTAGCTCCTTTGGCCTCTTTCCTGCCTGTAGAATTTCAAGAGGGCAAAGGCATTCTTTCTTTTTGTTCTTTCTCTGTCCCCTTCAGTCTAAGCTGATGGGTTTTCTGCTGTGGTAGTTGGTTAGATCCGTCAGCTACAGGCTTAACCTCTTTAATAAAAGATTGTGCAGCCATGTCCTTGGTGAAAATTCTAGGACACACGTCCTTAGTTTGTACAATGGAACTTTCCAAATCTTTAAGTTCTGTTTTCATTTTGCCCAGTTCATTTTTAAGTCCTTCACTTTCCTCTCATATTTTACTATAAGCAGCAAGGAGAAACCATGCGGCCCCTTTAAGATCTTGCTTAGAAATCTCCTCAGCCACATATCCAAGTTTATCACTTACAAGTTCTACCTTCTACCAAACATTTGAACATAATTCAGACAAGTTCTTTGCCACTGCTTAAAAAGTACTGCTGTCAAATTCTAGTAAGAAGACCAGCCTTAATGGTCTGAGACTGGAGGAACCCTGGAAAGCATGGCCCCTGGATTCTCTATCAGCCCAGAACTAAAACCATTCCCGAGGCCAACTCTTCAGACAAAGATTGGACTGGACTGTGGGACATAAAGTGATACTCGTGAGGAGTGTGCCTCTTAGCTCAAGTAGATACAAGAGACTAAACGGGCAGCTTCTGTCCGGAGGTGAGATGGGAAGGCAGAGAGGGTTAGGAACTGGTTGAATGGACATGGGGAATCAGGGACGGAAAGGAGGAGTGTGCTGTCACAGTATGGGGAGAGCAATTAGGGTCTCATAACAATGTATGTATAAATTTTTGTATGGAGGAGAAAAAGAAAGTACTGCCGTTCCTCCACTGACCAATCACATGTTCATCATTTTCTTTCAAAGCTTCACCAGAAGCACATTTAACGTCCACATTTCAAGCAACATTCTGTTGCTGGTGTTGTATGTACTCTCTAAGATGACAGAGACTTTCTCTATAGCCCTCCTCACTTCCTTCTGAGGCCTCACAAGAATTGCCTCCGAAGTCCATAATTGTACCAAGTCTCTTCAAGGTAATGTGGGCTTTTACTATTAGGCACCTTAAAACTCTTCCAGCCTCTATCCATTACCCAATTTCAAAACTGGTTCCACATTTTATGTATCTGTTAGAGCAGCACCCTACTCTTCTGGTACCAAATTCTGTCTTAGTTATCTAGTGCTGCTATAACAGAAAAACCACAAGTGGGTGGCTTTAACAAACAGAAACTTATTTTTCTCACAGTTTAGGAGGCTAGGTCCAAATTCGGGGTGCCGGCTCTATGGGAAGGCTTTCTCTCTCAGTTGGCTCTGGAGGAAGGTCCTTGTCACTTCAACTTCTGCTTCCTGGTTCCTTGGAGATCTCCCTGTGTCTAGACATCTATCTTACCCCATCTCTTCTATGCTTGTTTAATATCTTTTATACCTCAAAAGAGATTAATTCAAGATATACTTATGCTAATCCTGCCTCATTAACATAACAAAGACAATCCATTCCCAAACAGGTTTATAACCACAAGCATACAGGTCAGGATTTATAACACATATTTTTTGGGAGGACATAACAGTCAATTTAGTTTTGCTTTCAGAGCTTTGCTTCCAGTATTTTGGAGTACTTGAACCAATCAATGCATTTTCAGCCTACCAGCAATACATGCTCCATAAATATTTACAAAATAGACTCTGTTCACCTCTTCATTAAAAATTGGGCTGCTCATGGGAAAATGCTCATGATAAATGTTTATGATATAATGCTAACCAAAATAAAAAAAAAGATACCAAACTGCATATAGAGTAGTACACTCTCAACTTTGTAAAACAGTATGGATAGAAGGATACACCAAAATGTTGATAGTGATTGTCCCTAAGTGGTAGAATTATGGGTTAATTTTTAAACTATTTCATCTGTTCTTGATATTCCCTAGCTCTACATCTAATCTCTTCTTAGGATACTATAATAAGTACTACTGCAGTAACAAATCACATTCAAACAGATTTCTGTACTGTTTTGAAAACGGGTAACAGAAGGGGAAGTGGTAGATAAAAGGAGCAATAATAGTGTTCTTTTCTTTGCTGAGCTACTAAGACATCCTGCCCTGGTTTTCTGAAAATAATTTACTTTTTTCTCCCCGCACTGAGTTCAATATCTGTCCCAATCTTTAACTGGTATTCTATGTGTCTTCAAATCCTGCAGGAATAATGATATAAAGAAAACCTGGTATTGCACATTAGTAATATCAAGATTACCAGTTAAATCTTCAAAAAGTTATATGAAATCAGCTATTAAAAAATGAAAACAAAACTCTATGAAAGACTTACTCATCAAACATTACAAATGTGAAGACATGCTAGGACAAGCTATAATTAAACATCTTCTCATGGGCTTAAAACTATCAATTATTCATTTTTATATCTTTGTATAATTCTCTAACAAACAAATGTGTGATACTTCAAACAACTTTCAATCTTCAGGATAAGCCACCATATTTTATGAAGAGACCTTTAATTCAGATTTAACTACAAAATCTGTGGAGAGATGATCAAGTGATAACGGTGTACCCTAAGGCAGTGTACCTCAATCTTTCATGTGCATACATATCACCAGGAGATCTTGTTAAAGTGCAGATTCTGATTTAGTAGGTCTGGGGTGGGGCCTAAGATTCCACAGTCTTTTTTTTTTGTAGTTTAGATGAAGGTTTACAGCACTAGCTTCTCATTAAACAATTAGTACACATTGTGGTTTGTGACATTGGTTACCAACCCCACAACACGTCAACACTCTCCCCTTCTCGACCTTGGGTTCCCTACTACCAGCTTTCCTGTCTCCTCCTGCCTTCTCATCCTTGCCCCTGGGCTGGTGTACCCCTTCCGTCTCGTTTTGTTTTATGGGCCTGTCTAATCTTTGGCTGAAGGGTGAACCTCAGAAGTAACTTCACTACTGAGCTAAAAGGGTGTCCAGGGGCAGATTCCACATTCTTAACAAGCTCCCAGGTAATGCCATTGCTGTGTCATGAGTCATGGGCCACAGTTATAGTAGCAAGGATCAAAGGGACAACACTGGCCGGAGTTGTGCAGGGTATCTTAATTAGGCAGCAGGATGTGGCCATTAACCCTGAAAGAGTAGAGAATTGCTTTCGTCGATGCCGAGAGACACTGAGTCACTCTAACCAAAAGCCAACATATTCATTTTATAGAACGAAATATAACTGCACACAGACTAGAACACTAGCACTTCTTGTAGCATTTCACTCCACTACCTTAAGCTAATCCCCCTTTGATAAAGTATAAAGATGGCATTTCTGGACATGCAAAGCTTAATGATCAGGCCCTGGACTGTGGCAATGCCATCAAAGTAATGCTACTCTGTGGGCCTAAGTGACCAGCTGACACTACTAAGTGTGTGACATCTTGATCAGCTATATCTACTTATAACAAGCAGAAAGTGAACCCTGTAGAAACAGAGCAAGTGTTGAAAAACACAAGGTGTTATGGACTGAATTACGTCCCCCCAAAATATGTGTTGTAAATCCTAACCTCTATGCCTGTGGTCATAATCCCACTTGGGAATGGGTTGTCTTTGTTATGTTAACAAGGCAGGATTTGTGTGGGGTGTATCTTGAGTCAATCTCTTCTGAGATATAAAAGAGATGAAACAAGCAAGCTAGGAAAGGAGGCAGGGAGAGCGGAGCCACATGAAGATCACCTGGAGCAGAGGCTCAAAAGAGACAACGACCTTCCTCCAGAGCCAACAGAGAAAAAAAGCCTTCCCCTAGAGCCAGCATCCTGAATTCAGACTTCTAGCCTTCTAAACTGTGAGAAAATAAATGTCTGTTTGTTAAAGTCACCCATTTGTGGTGTTTCTGTTATTGCAGCAATAGATAACAAAGACAGAATTTTAGCAGCACTAGATAATAAGACACAAGGGAAGTGAAATCTAAAAATAAATATACAACAACTTACGCTTTCTTTGTTTTGTTCTTAGGGATAATAACCTAATGATCAGCCACCAAAAGAATGGTAAATCCATGAGGGTAGTGGTCTGTCTTCTGATCACAGCACCCCTAGAGCCCAGAAATACCTCTGACCTACAGTAGGCACCCAATAAATATTGAGTGCATGAACAAATAAGTACTTCAGCAGAGTGGGAGTTAATTTCTTTGGTATTTAAATCTTAGTACCAAGGATTCCTGGGAGCTATAGAGAACTATCCTTAATGATTTCAACATAGGTCAGGCTAGGCAGGCTGTAAACATTTGATGTCCTGAAAACAAGGAACATCTCTCTCTAGCCTTTAACTTATTCAAGCAGTAAGAGTTACAGACTACTTTTGCATTCCTACACAGAACTTCCTTTTCTCTAAAAACAGACCGTAGAGCCTTAACCACAAGAAGAGAAACTGCTAAATGTTGGCAGTTGTTTTTGACAGAATAACTTAGAAGATTTGTATTCTTCTTCCTTTTTAAACTTTCACAGACATGATTTCTTTTTAAATTGTGGTGAAAATATATATCACAAAACATTTGCCATTTGAAACATTTTTACATGTACAATTCAGAAATATTAATATGTTCACCATGTTGTGCAAACTATCACCCCTAGACATAATTTCTTAACATGAAATAAACCTCATGAGAGCTTTTTAAAGGGTAAGAAACAAAAGCAAAGATAAAATGTATGCCAAGGGTTCCCCAAAAGGCTAAATACAGAGTTACCACTTGACCTAGCAATTCTACTCCTTGGTACAGGTAGTACTGGACTTATGATGGGGTTCCATTCTGATGCCAAGTCAAATACCTCTTTTTTTTTTTCTTTGTAGTTTTCATAACTATTGCCTTTTTAAAATCTGTATCTTTATAAATCCAATCTTCGTCTCTGAACATTTGAGAATGATAACATCAGCCAATTACACACTGCAATGCTGTATGCAGTACACATTACTAATGATAAGATGTACCAAAAAAAAACCCAGAGAGTCGTAAGTACAGTTCGTCATAACTTGAATATGTTGTAAGTCAGGGACTACCTGTATATACCCCAAGAGAACTGCAAACATATGTCTACATGAAAACCTGCACATGAATGTTCACAGCAGCATTATTCATAATAGCCAAAAAATGTAAACAACCCAAATGCCTATCAACTGATAAACGGATAAATAAAAGGCGGTATATTCACACATTGGAATATTACCCAAGCATAAAAAGGAATGAAGTACCGATATATGCTATAATACAGACGAACCTTGAAACATCACGCTAAATGCAAGGAGCTAGACACAAAAAACCACACATTATATGATTGCATCTATATGAAATGTCCAGAATAGGTAAATACATAGAGACAAAGATTAGTGGTTGCTGGGAGGGGTGACTGCTAATGGGTAAAGGGTTTCTTTTTGGGATGATGAAAATGCTCTGGAATTAGAGAGTGGTGATGAGTGCACAGCCTTATGAATATACAAAAACCACTGAACTGTACATTTTTAAAGCATGAATTTTATGCTATGTGAATTATATCTCAACACAGAAAAAGTGACAAAACGAAACAAAATCAGCTAGTAAAAAATATACACAAACAAATGTGGAGCATCCCTTCCTCTCTGCTCTTCTCTCTCTTCTCCTAGGCAAAATCGCTGACCAAAAAGCCATCACATTTACGTAGTTTTCTGAAAATGGCTGGAACTCTAAAAATATCCTAACCACTAGACAAAAGCAGCTGCTTATTTTGATAACATTTTTGTAACACAGACCTTCCTTAAAATGCAGTTGACAGAGGGCTTATTCTACAAACGCAAACATGTACAATCCACTAGAATTAGCTTTGAGGAGAGACTGCTGTAACTGGCACTGGCACAGAACACATTACAGTTTCACAAAAGAGAACTTCTCTATTACTCAGTCCAGTCAGAAGGCAATGTCATCATGAACCTAACTGTGATGGATGGTCTCTTAGTGTTTTCTGTCTCAAGCCCAAGAAGACAACGGACCTCAAAAACAAACAATAACAAAAAACAATCTGTATTAAACTACATTAAATTATAGGAAAGTATGTCCTGTATTTAAATTATGGGATATAAACTGTAAAAGAATATGGGTTTGGAAATTGCATGCTACACCATCTAAGAAGAGAGCACACTAAATTTTTTAAAAAATGCATTAAATATCACACATGAAGTTAATAAGCACTACTCCCAGGTACTAACCTCATCCATTTAGTGCCAACTCCACTGTTGAATAACTGCGAACTTAAACAACAGTCATGCTCATATAAAACATATCTTAACTGACTTAAACATTAGTCATATAAAAAATAAAAACAAAAACCCTTTACCATGGAGTCGATTTCAACTCATAGCGACCTTACAGGACAGAGAACTGCCCCCATAGGATTTCCAAGGAGTGGCTGGTGGATTTGAATTGCCGACCTTTTGGTTAGCAGCCGAGCTCTTTACCACTACACGACCAGGGTTCCTATAAGATATCTTAACTGGCTTAAACATGAGTCATATAGTAAGAGGTATTTTAATCTTCCTCTTTTTAACAACACTCTAGATTTAGAACCTCTCTTTCATAATAGCAGAATGTAGATGTTTTCAAATGAAAATCGAGGTGAGTAAATTTTAAGGCCTTGAAAAGCATTCACCACATCAGGATAAGCATCTCTAGATTGTGTTCCCAGTTTTGCTACTAAAATATGAATGATGCCTGGCCTATACCAGCTCTACAAGAATGCTGGATGATAGGTGTTTTGTTGTTGTTGTTGCTGTTGTTTTAAAATATATAAAAGCCAAAGCATGGTGAGTATCCCTAATAATGAGAGTATCCAAAGCCAATTATTACAACACAATTCTACCAACTGTACGTATTCAAATTCACTGAAACATGGAAGTTACTAGGATGACAGTATAGATGAATATCAAGGGTGACCTAGAGAAATTCAGATGGAACAGTACTCACTTAAAAAGTATTTATTAAGCATCTATGTTAACAGTAGCCTGTCCTATCACACACTGGCAGTGGGTTATAATCTTTTTCTGTAAATGTTTAAGGGTGTCGAGAAACCACGTGGCTTTTCTGTATCTTTGATAACCCTGTCCCAATGGAACAGATAACTGTGCCACTTGAAAGTATATTTAGCGTCTCCTTTCACCACTAGTCTCTTTACATCCGTTTTTCCATCTTTCTGCACCTCTGTATTCGCTCCATCAAACACTTCGTTTTCCTTCTTCTGCTCTTCCAACACAGTTTCACCTTCACTTTGAATTCTAAACCATCTGGAATGGGATTATTCTAAATTTTTACAAAAATGCATTCAAGATCACATGAGATATTATTAAGTACTACTTTCAGACACTAACCCCATTCATTCAGTGTTAACACTGTTTCTCAACACCTACCTTTCCCTCTCTTTAAACTTTCCCTTCCAATATCCATTCTGTCTCCAGCTTTAGCTCTCCTCAAGTCATATGCCCCACATTTTCCTCAGGCTTTCTAAAAGCAATCCCCATTCCCACGGCAAGTTTTCCCAAATAATGTCCACCTCCCCCAACTCTCTTCATTCATCACTGCCCTCTGTGAGTCCCTCGGATTTCGCTCTGGCCCCTTACTCTCCTCAACCTCGGACCCCACCCCTATTTCCATCACTGCACCACATAGCGTAGGGAACGCCCCTCACCCTCCCCTTAGATCCCCGAAACTTGTCCCTTTCCCTAAGACCTCCCCAGCACCCCCCTCCCGCCCCCACACCCCCAGACCTACTAGGTCTCGTTTAACCTTTAGAGCTCCTCTGCTTCTCCCCTCAGTCTTTGGACACTCCCACCCCTCGAAGTCCTCATTCCCTCGTCCACCCTCTCCGCACCCAACGCCCTCACCGGGGCCCGCAGCGCCCCTTCGGGCGCGGCCCGCCGACCTGCCTCCGCGCCTCCCGCAGCCCCTGCAGCCTCTGGCCCAGCTCGCGCCGGTAGCTCTGCGCCGCCTCCACGTTCTCGCGGGCCTCCTGCAGCAGCAACTCGGGCTCCGGCTCCATCCTCCGCCTAGTCCCGCCGCGCGGCCGGCGGCTCCGGGCGCGGACTCCTGACTGTCCCGGCCGCTGCGGAGCGGCCCGGCACGGCCTCTCGCAGGCGGAAGGGCTGCCACGCCCCGCCCCGCCGCTGTCTTGATTGACGTCTCGCTCTCTCGGCTCCCAGCCACACGGACTTTACAGGCCGAGTCTCTGTCCCCGGTGAGCCCGCATGGTGGTTCCTCGGGAAATACGTGGCGGCGTGGAAGGATTGATAACACTCTGCTAAGTGCTTTCCTCATCTAGTCTCACTCTTGCCTCACTAACAATCCTATTTGTATCTCTATTTCACAGATAAGGAAACTGACAAAGTGGTGAATCAACTTTCCCCAAAAAAACCCATTGCCGTCCAGTCGATTCTGACTTACAGCGACCCCATAGGAGAGGGTAGAACTGCCCTGCTAAGTAAATGACCTCGACACTTGCAACTAGAAAAGTTTTGAAAAGGGAAGTCTTTCTGGAGAAAATGGATATTAGCTTTATCCTTAAGATAAGGTACTCTGGCACGTGGGTACTCAACAAGTATCTGTAGGTATTCATTAAGGTATTAATAACTAAATATGAATTAAGGTATTAACTCAATAAAAAGGAATGGAGAAAGGCACTCTACGTAGGACATGAATTGAGTGAGGGTATAAGGAGCTGAAGATGGAAATATAAATGGATTGTTTGAGAAAGGAGTACACCAGTTTGGCTGAAAAGGTAGAACCGAATTAGAAGATGAAGTTAAGAGAGAAGGGCCATGGAGTTAAGGTTAAAATTTTTTTACTTTAATGAGTAGACATTAAAATATTTTTGCAAGTGCAGTGACATTTGCAAAATAATGTTTTAAGAAGGTAAATGATGGAGAGGTGGGACTTGGGTTTGTCTTAAGGTAGAACTTGGAATATAGTAAATCCTCAGTAAATATACATTCAGTGAAATGAATATATATGTAGGATATGTTGCAGGGGGTTGGGGGAAGAGACAATTAAGGAAAAACCATATGGCATTAGTCCTTGTGTGATATGATAGAGGCTTGAATTAGGATAGTGGCCTTCTTACAGAGGTTTGACAGTAGAAAGAGGGGAAAAGATAGTCAAATGGTTCAAGGGAATAGGAGAGCATAGGTACCATTTGAACAGTGTAAAACAGAACTTATTAAATGTTCTTAAACATAGTATGTTCTGTGTACTCTATAAGGCTAACTGAACAGAATTAGACCCCACCCCTGAGGGCTTTGCTATGTGAAGTACTGCACTCGATCTTAGCCAAAGGGCCAAGAGTGATACTAGGTGGAAAAAAATTAAAAGGAAAACTTGCATAAAAACTATCCTTAGTCTCATTCCACTTTATTTCCTTAGCTTACTAACTGATAACCCATTGCCATCAAGTTGATTCTGACTGATACTGATCCTATAGGACAGAGTAGAACTGCCCCATAGAGTTTCCAAGGAGTACTTGGTAGATTTGAACTGCGGACCTTTTGGTTAGCAGCTGTAGCTCTTAACCACTACACCACCAGGGTTTCCTACTAACTGATAGGAGGCAGGAAATATGTATCTAATGTATCCATATTGTACAAAAAGATAATACAAAGAAAACTGAAGGAAATCTTCTGAAACTACTCCCCACATTTGAAAAATTTGGATGCACTATTTTTAGCTTTAGAGTAGAAGTTCCTAAAGAGTAAATACTCTTAGGAATAATAGAGAGGAAGATGATCCAGAGTTATCATCTCTCTGACCAGAACTGACCTTTGAAGTGTAGCCAGAGGTGAGCAGATTCGGGGGGGGGGGGGCAGACTCAGGCTAATAAGACTCACAAAGAACAGAAAATAACAAATGTTGGCAAAGATGAGGGGAAATTTGAACCCTTATCCATTGCTGGTGGAAATACAGAATGGTACGGCAGCTGTGGAAAACAGTGCGGTGGTTCCTCAAAAAACTAAAAGTAGAACTACTATATGACCCAGCAATTCCACTCCTAGGTGTAGACCCAAAAGACTTGAAAGCAGAGACTTGTACACCAATGTTCACTGCAGTACTATTCACAATAGCCAAAAGGTGGAAACAAACTAAATGCCCACCAACAGATGAATGTATAAACAAAATGTGGTACATAAATACAATGGAATACTACTTAGCCAGTAGGATAAATGGAGTCTTGATACATGCTACAATATGGAAGGAACTTGAAGACAATATGCTAAGTGAAAAAGTCAATCACAAAAGGACAAATATTGTATGACCTCACTGAAATAAAAAATCAAGAAAAGACAAAAAAAAACTCATAAAGAAATGAAGGTATAAGCAATTTGCCAATTTATTTATTTACAATGAGAATATAATTGCTGAGCAAATCACAACAGCTGGAAAATAAAGGGAGCTGCTTGGTAACCATGGATTCAGTCCAGAATACTTTGGTCATTCTAGTTAAAAAGGACACATACCAAAGCACAGGAAAATGAACTTTCAGAACACCAAGGATGGAGAGAAGATTCTAATAGCTCTCATTAAAGAAGAGAGTCAAAATGGCATACGACTTGTCCAGAGCAATGCTGGTTACAAGAGAAGAGTGGAGTAGGCATTCACGCAAGTAAACTAGCTAGAATGTAGAGACAGTCTCAGATATGCAAGGACTTAAAACTTCGCCTCCATCTCTTCTTTCTTAAGAAGCCCTGGTGATGCAGTGCTTAAGCAGCTTGTCTGCTAACTGAAAGGTTGGTGGTTCAAACCTACCAGCCACTCTGTGGAAGAAAGATGTGGCAGTCTGCTTCTGTAAAGATTTGCAGCCTTGGGAACCCTATGGGTCAGTTCTACTGTGTCCTGTAGGGTCACTATGAGTCAGAATTGACTCCAAGGCAATGGTTTGTTCTTTCTTATGAAGTTACTGCAGGAAAAGCTTCACCAAAATAAAGGAATTAAAAAAAAAAAAAAAAAAAAGAAGATATGAGCTCCCCAAGTACAGGTGAATAACTATTCAGGGAGTTTCCTGAATACGCTCTTTGCTGCAAATGCAGAGATCAACTAATCCAGAGTGGACTAGGAGGCAGTGAGACGAAGTTCTCTGAGAAAAAAACAGAACCTATAGATTATCTGATGTATTTGAACATCTGAAAACTTTTTCTAGACATTGGACTGATTTCTTTAAATATTTTTAAAAAAGTTAACTATCAGCTAGGTTGATGTTTAGTAGGTATGCCATACTGGTTAGTTGGCAAGTAGTCATGATTTGAGCCCCCTGACACATTCTCCCAGACCCACAGCCTACCCAGGATCCAGAAACTACTGGGTTAATGTCTGTCATAACAGGGGCCCTCTAGACATTTTTCCAGCCCTAAGTGCCAGAATTTGTTTTGGTTCTGTCTTAGGCTGGGTTCTCTAGGGAAGCAAAACCAGTGAAGCATGTATGTGTATATAGAAAGAGATTTATATTAAGGAAATGGCTCAGGCGGTTGTAGAGGCTAGAACACCCCAAGTCCATGAGTCAGGCTGGAGGATTCTCCTGATTCACATAGCCACAGGGGCTAGCAAACCCAAGATCGGCAAGTCAGACAGCAGGCTCTGGCTTGCAGGCCACAAAGACCAAAGAATCCCAAGATCAGCAGGCAAGATGGCAGGTAAGCTTCTAGTTCAATTCCCAAGAACTGGAGGTCAGACAAACAGGAGCCAGCTGCAGGATCCAGAGTGGACAAAAGCCTACGAGCCTTGTCAGAAAGTCCACATATGTTGGATGCAGGCCACACCCTCAAGGAAACTCCCTTTCAAATGATTGGCTACTCACAGCAGATCCCATCATTGAGGTGATCACATTATATCCGATCTCATCATGGAGGTGATCACATCATTATACGACTGCCGAACTACATCATAACTGCCAGACCACTGAGAATCCTGGCCCACCCAAGTTGACACACAGCCTTAACGATCTAACGATCACAGATTCTTTGGTGCTCTGACTTACCTGGTGCTCTGACCTACCTATTGTTGACTGTTTTGACCCTTGGCAATAGGTAATAAGTACATAAAAACAAAGCAAATAGAAAAAAAAAGAAGCAAGTATTAATTCCAGGAAAAGCAACAACATTGGAAGGGAAAGTAAACCACTTGGTTCAGTAGTATACAATATTTACACAGTCATAAAAATGTAACATTAATGATTTAACAAATTGTGATGTAACTATATTGGAGGGTGGAAGAGGAGGAAGTGTAGAGGATGGTATTATAAGAGAGTTAAATCCTCAAGCACTATAACAAGACATTAACCAATACTGTTTAAAATTGTTAAATTAAGTAATAGCTATACAAGCATATTACAGTATTTAAAAATAAAGAGATATACTGCTAAAAGAGTTGAAAATGGCTGCCTCTAGGAAATAGACTTAGGGTATGAAATAGAGATAAATTGTCTTTTTTAATAAATTAAAATTTTTAATGCTCTTTGATGTTTTTAACCAAGTGCAAGCATTACTTTAATAAAAAATAATATTGAAAAAAGTAGGGGTTACCCAGGTGGGGAAGATATTCTAGGTATATTATAAATTCTAAATGGCTATATGAACATGATAGATCATTTAATTTAAAATTAACAAATGCCAGGAGCTCCTGATTAAGGGTTGTATAAAATACTAACTACATATATAAAAATAAACTCAGTACAAATGCTTAATAATTCAGAAGAATAAAAAGCACTAGAGATCCAAGGCACAACAATTGGTCTCTATTTGCCTGGAGCAACAGAGGAAGGAGAGTCAGGAATAGAAAGAGGAAATTGACGTGTGGCTAATTGCCTCCATGAACAACTGCCATCTCTGCCATGAGACCAGAAGAACTGGATGGTGCCCGGCTATCATTACTAAACATTTTGATCAAAGATTCTATAGAAGATTCCTGATCAACAGGAGGGAAATGCAGAACAGAATTTCAAATTCTCATGGAATCCATACTTTCTGGAGCCATGGAGGCTGGATGAACCCCTGAAACTACTGTCCTGAGATAATCTTTAAAACATAAACCAAAACCAAAAATAGCCCCTGAAGTTTTCTTAAAACCAAACAACGGTTTAGCATAACTAGTAAAGAATGTCTGCTTGAGCATTATGCTCTTTTAAGATCTAGCTGTATCGGATCAAACTGACAACAGCAACTGGAAAAGTCAGATAGGAAGCTTAGGGGGCAGTGAGTTTGTTTTAATGGGGGAGGAACAACTCAGAAAAGGAGAGTAAGAATGGTTGCACAACTCAAAGGATGTAATCAATGTCACAGAATTGTACATATAGAAACTGTTGAATTAGTGTATGTTTTGCTGTGAATATTCTCAACAACAAAAAATAAAATAAATTATATATTAAAAAAAAAGCACTACAGACATACCTTATAACTGAGCAATTTCACTTCTAGATGTCTATCCTAGAGAATCATTGCATGTGTTCAAGGAGACATGGGCAAGAATGTTTGAATAACAGAAAATTGGACACAACATAAATATTCATCACTAAGGAAACAGATAAATAAAATGTAGTGTATAATTGGATGGCATACTTAGGATGAAATGAAATGAATTAGATCTACATGCATCCCAGATAGCTCTTGAAAACGATGTTGTGTTAAAAAACAAATTGCTGAGCAATATTTATAGTGATATTATTTATGTAAATAAAAACCATGCTAAAGATTTGCTATGGATGCATATACGTAAGTAAAAGTATTTTAAAAAAAATTACATTGCTACGTACCGAATAGGTAACAGTGGTTACCTGTGGGGAGAAGAGGAGGCCGAATCTGGGAGTGGAAGTCAAAGCAGATTTGTAGTTTTCTCTGTAATTTTTTTCGTTTCTTCTCGTTCTTCCTCTTTCTCTTTCTTCTTCTCCTCCTCCTTTTTTAGGGCTATGTATATATACCTACGTGAGTTATTTAAAAAAACAAAACAACAAAACAGTATATTCTTAGAAGACTGAAAGCAGTACAATCTTCTCCTTTTGAAAAACCTTATTCAGGACTAGTTTTCAAAGAAAAAGTAATTGTTACTAATGTTATTGGGGAAAATGTGTATGTGCTCCTAGGTAGGAGGGCCCTGGTGGTGCAGTGTTTAAGCATCTGGCTACTAACCAAAAGGTTGGTAGTTCAAATCCATCAGCTGCTCCTTGGAAACCCTATGGGGCAATTCTGCTCTGTTCTATACGGTTGCTATGAGGCGGAATTGACTGGAAGGCAACGGGTTTGTTTTTGTTTGTAATCCACTGCCGTGGAGTGGATTCCAACTCACAGCCACCCTATAGGACGGGGGTAGAACTGCCCCATAGGGTTTCCAAGGCTGTAAATCTTTACAGAAACAGACTGCCACACCTTTCTCCCGCTGAGAGGCTGGTGGGCTTAGCAGCCGAACGCTTTAACCACTGCACCACCAGCGTTCCTAATCCACTCTAAGACAGCACCAAAAACCATAAAGACGGGTACAATCACTTCAGTATTTAAAATCAGTTTGCATAACCTGTCTAACGAGGTGGCTTCCCATTATTAGCTGATTAAGTCCTTTTACGTGCTTTGTTTCCCCTCTTACGTACCTTCCAATAAAACTATGCTCTCAAACGAAATAAACATACTCGATGGTTATGTAGGCAACCCTGGTGGTGTAGTGGTTAAGTGCTATGGCTGGTAACCAAAAAGTTGGCAGTTCAAATCTGCTAGGCGCTTTTTGGAAACTGTACCGGGCACTATGAATCGGAATGGACTCGACGGTAAGGGGTTTGGTTTTTGTCTATGTTTATGCAGTTGCAACTTTAATGTGAAAGAAAAGTAAAGGCTAAACAAGTCCATGAAAACAATGCAAATGATGCATGAAGTTATCAGCACTACAAACCACCAAACTACTGGTAGGTGAGAGCACTGAACACACGCCAACCAGTAGAGGCGGTGACCTTGGGCTCCCGCGGCTCAGGGGACGAAATCGATAGGAAGAAATGCCTCCTCAAGTTAGGGGTACAAACATAAAGTCGAAATCTCGGATCCGAAATGGCGTATTTCGATGTAGGACACACACCAAAAATATTAACATTTTATCCTGGGTGGTAGGAATATAATCAATTCTTATTTCTTTTTCTGTAATTTTCAAATTTCCACTTTAAAAAAGGGGCTAGTCTGGGGCGTCAAGAGTCCAAGGTTTTAATTCTGCCACCAACTGTCTAGGTACCTTAGTCCAATCACATTCTCATTTGTGAAGCCGGGCTACAAGACACTACAAGTTAGAATTTCCAACACCTCCACTGGCTTTAAATTCTGTTATGCAATGATCCCGCCTCCCGCCGGCTCGCCGAGGCAAGTGTTTTGGCTCACTCGGCTCACCGTCCGCGCCGGCTTCCAAAAGCAATCCTAAGCTCCGCCCCCCGCGTTCAAGACGGCGCGAAAACCCAATTGACAAGAACTCTATGCAAAGCCCTTCGGTCCGGTCTATGTTCGGTTTCCTTTCCCCGCCCTGGCTCCAGTCCGGATCACTCAGTCTAGGTCGTCTGCCTGGGAGGTCACCCCGCGCCTACGGGCCGCGTCCCAAGTGCCTCGCCGCCCGCGCTTTATCACCGCCTCTTCCCGCGTTCGACTCGGCTGAGCTGGGCCCGGCCTCCGCGCCCGCTCCGGGCGGGTGGGCGCAGGGGAATCCGAGACGGACCCCGCGGCCCAACTTCGCGCTCCTCCAGGAGCAGACCGCCTCCATGGCCAACACGCTGGCCAGGCCGGTCCGCGCAAGGTCCTAGGAGCAGGGGTACCTGGAAGCGGGGAGCATGGTAGGGGTCCTTGCCATGGCGGCGACGGCTGCTCCCACTCCAGTGAAGGACTACGAGATCGAGGTGAGATCGAGTGTCTGTCGAGTTCTTTTCCTCCGGCTGATGGGAGATGGTTGGGAGGAAATCCCGACTTTGCATCTCTGAGGGGGAAGGGAGGAACACAGAGAGGCCCCAGAGTAATGACATTGTGTGGAACAATTGCTGGATTGTGTCGTTTCTCTCTCTCTTTTTTAATTGTTGTGCTTTAAGTGAAAGTTTACAATTCAGGTTAGTCTCTTATACAAACATTTATGCATACATTATTTTGTGACCCTAGTTGCTCTCCCTATACTGTGACAGCATGCTCCTGCTTTCCACCCCTGATTTCCCGTGTCCATTCAACCAGCTCCTGACTCTCTCTGTCTTCTCATCTCGCCTCTGGACAGGAGCTGCCCGTTTAGTCTCATGTACCTACTTGAGCTAAGAAGCGTACTCTTCACGAGTATCATTTTATGTCTCATAGTCCAGTCTAATCTTTGTCTGAAGAGTTGGCCTCAGGAATGGTTATAGTTTTGGGCTAACAGAGAGTCTGGGGACCATGTCTTCTGGTGTCCCTCCAGTCTCAATCAAACCATTGTCTGGTCTTTTTACTAGAATTTGAGTTCTGCACCCCATGTTTCTCCTGTTCCATCAGGGACTCTCTGTTGTGTTCCCTGTTAGGGCGGTCATTGTGGTAGTAGCCGGGCACCATCTAGTTCTTCTGGTCTCATGCTGATGAAGTCTCGCTCATGTGACCCTTTCTGTCTCTTGGGCTAATGCTTTCCTTTTGTCCATGGTCTTCATTCTCCTTTACTCCAGGTGAGTTGGGACCAATTGATGCATCTTAGATGGCCGCTCACTAGCTTTTAAGACCCCAGACGTGGAGTGTGTTGTTTCTTAGAGTTGTAATAAATCCTGGCAAACATTGAAATTGTGAGATGTTTAGAGAGTCACAGTAAGTCAGGACTTAAGATACCACGGCCAGTTCCTAGATCCTAAAATGTTGGTGGACTATGATGTTCTGAACTTGTGAGATGTCACAGAGGATCCCATGGTCAGGTTCTGGGTTCATGATACGAAATCCTAGAATTTTAAAGTTGAAAAAGATCTTTAAGTCCAACTAGTCTGTCCTACCTAGTCTAGGAATGCCACTTAGAGTGTCCCTGCTGGAATCAAACAAGGTACTTAATAAGGAAATCTATTACTCATGACCCTAGATCTTAATATACTGCAGTTGGAAGACCCATGTGGCATAATGATGTTCGTTCACCAAGTTTCAGTGAAATGCAGTAAGCATTCTTTATAAACCAAACCAAAAACCAAACCTATTGCCGTCGAGTTGATCCCGACTAATAGTGACCCTGTAGGACAAAGCAGAACTGCCCCATAGGGTTTCCAATGAGCAGCTGGTGGATTTAAACTGCTGACCTTTTGGTTAGCAGCCTAGCCCTTAACCACTATGCTACCAGGGCTCCAAGCATTCTTTATAATGAGACTCTAATACCAGAATTTTAAGATACATGTTACATTTTCACACCTTTTCATCTCATGCTGGCATTCAGACTGAAGTATGTGTTCTGGTGTCTTGAATGAGCCAAGATGTGTGCTCACTTAAGGGTGATACTTGTTTGCTAGGTCAGGGCAGTTACTCAGCTTGTCTAGGTATGAAGAAGGACTTCTGATACTTGAATTACACAGTTCTTGGCTTTCTGTATGGTCAGTTTTATCAGTCTTTGGGTTATGGTTTTTGCTTTTGGTGGCCTGCTTAGAAAGCCTATTTCATAATACTGATACTGACTGTTAAGTATGGTAAAGGGAAAGGCTTTATGAGCATTTTTTTGCTTAACGTCAACCCTGTAATGAAATATTATCTCCATTCTACAGACGAGAGAAGAAGGTTAAAAAATTTAATTTGTTTAAGGTCTCACAGTAGAAGATGTCAGAGCCAGCACTCAAACTTAGATCTGCCTGACTCCAGAGCACATAGTATAGTGCCTCTAATACCATCTCAGGGTTATATAAATACTCATCAGTATTTTCTTTTAAAACATTTATGATTTCATTTTAACATATATAATGTTAATCCAGCTGTAATTTATTTTGCCTCATATTTATCCAAATGGTTAGAAGTTGTCCCAATACCATTTATTAAATACTTCTTCTTTTGTCACTACCTTGAATGCTACTGTTACCATTTACCAAGTTCTTAATATATACTTGTGTCTGTCTCTGGTTTCCTAATCAATTCCATTGACCTGCCTACCTATTCCTGCACCAGTATTACACTTTTAACCATGATAGCTTTATAATACATTTTAATTTTCTGAAGCATAACTCCCCTATTCATTACTTACTTTTTAAAGAATTTCATTATTATTCTGCTAAGTTTATTCTAACTAATGAACTGAGGAAATTTAAAAAGACTGATGGTGCTTTTTGTAACCAATAAGGTAATATTTATTTTTGGTTATGTAAATTATTGATTTATGACCAATAAAAATATAAACATGCCTAACATTATAGTCATTTTGGTATTGTAAGGGTAATAACGAATGTAAGACAAAGGCAGTAATGGTTTTAATAGCAAATTAAAACACTAGACTATGGAACAGTTCTTTTGGTGAACTTTCACTATCCTTTCTACTTGATTAGTAAATTTTGGGATCCTAGGCTTGGTTACTATGTTCCTGCTTCTTAGCAATAGTTAGGAAAATGTGCTTATTTTAAACTAAATATAATAAAAAGGGAATGTAACTAATACTTGTAGGGTTCCTAGCATATGTCATATTTTTACATATATTACATATTTTTATGTAATGTATTCGTTACAATTCTTAAGGTGGAGGGTGCTATTTAAAGTTTATACAGTAAACAGAGACTGAGAAAAATTAGTAATTTGCTCGTAAGTGTAGTAGGCTTGGATTTTTTTAATGTAAACAATTTTTTAGTAACATACATATACAAGGAATCCCTGGGTGGCACAAATGGTTAAGCGCTTGACTACTAACTGAAAGGCTGGAGGTTCGAACCCACCCAAAGGCACCTTGGAAGAAAGGCCTGGTGATCTGCTTCCAAGATGTCATAGCCTTGGAGACTCTATGGAAGTGCATTTCTGCTCTGGAACACATGGGTCTCCATGAGTCAGAATCAACTCAATGGCAATTGGTTTGGTTTTTGTTTTATAATATATATATACAGTAAAGTACACAAATTCTAAGTGTAAATCATTGACACATTGAGATTTGAATATAGGTTTAATTTTAAAGTTCATATTCTTTCTGGTATATCATGTTTGTCACCTAAAGGAGCCTTCCTTTCTTTATCCAGTTACTTTAAATACACTAGACATGTGTCTAAAATTTATGTTTTGTATTATTTTTCTTGAAATAAGTGCTTTTTTTCCTTCTTTTAAATCTGTAGCCATGCAAAAAGCAAAGGAAGGATGATGACGGATCTTCCTATAGAACAATTACAAAATATTTATCACCAATAGGGAAGACTGGAGATAGAGTTTTCTCGCCACCAAAATCCAATAATATTCTGGATTATTTTAGAAAGACTTCATCCACAAATGAGAGGACTCAATCAATGAAAGAGTGTAAGATAAAGTCATCTGCACCGTTGCCTGTTGACAGTGGCAAGGATTATAAAACATCTTTGGAAATGTTCTCAAATGTAGAGTTTAAGAAGAGAGGAAAGAGAGTTAATTTATCACATCAGCTAAATAATATTAAAACTGGACATGAATCTCCAATTGAAATTAGTAGTGATGAGAGCAAAGGAGACTCTAGTTTAAATCATGACTTTGAAGAAAGTAGTACTTCTGTTTTACTCCACCAGAAACATGTAGAGGTACTTGCAGAAAGTATTCAAGATATCAAAAACCAGTCAAGCACTATGATCTGCAAACAAAATTCTAAGAAATTAAATCCTAAACAAGGCACCACAAAAAATGATTGCAAAAAAATAAGAAAAAGAAAGTACAGAGAAGTAATAGATCTCTCCGAAAGTTTATCCTTGGCAAAGGAACTAAATCTTAAAAAAGATGGTAAAGATAATAAACAGATAATATCTTCCCTAACTAATGAAGACAGTACTGCAAATAATGCAAACACTAGAGATAATGTAGCTAAAATAGCTCTGTTAAATGATAACACAATAACTGTCTCATATGAGGAATTTTTAAAAAGTCACAAGGAAAACAAAGTGGAACAGATACCAGACTCTACAATGGTAATGTCAGTTTGTGCTCCTGAAACTGTTGGAGAAATAGTCAAAAGTGGTTGTATAAGTGATACAGAAACCTGTGAAAATTCCCAGCAGGTACACTTTAAGACAGTGACGGTTCTTGCACAAGTTCACCCCGTGCCCCCCAGAAAGACAGGGAAAATACCCTCAATTTTCTTGAAACAAAAGCAAATTGAAATGGAAAATAGTCTCTCTGATACTGAGAGTGAACAGACAATTCAGAAAAGAAAATCTAACGTTGTTATACAGGAAGAAGAGTTAGAGTTGGCAGTGTTGGAAGCTGGGAGTTCTGAAGCTGTGAAACCAAAATGCACTCTAGAAGAAAGACAGCAGTTTATGAAAGCATTTAGGCAGCCAGCATCAGATGTACTTAAAAATGGAGTTAAGAAGTCTTCTGATAAGCAGAAAGACCTTAATGAAAAATCTTTACTTGAAGAAGGAAGAGAGAATAGTTCTAAAAACATCATGGAAAATCCTAATATCCAGATGATTTCAAATAATGGCAATTCACAGTCACACACTGATAAAGGAAGTTTTCCTAAGGAGAAAAGTAAAAAGCTAAAGCAAAAGGGTAAGAAAATATTAGATACTGGGGTTGCACTAGGTGAAAATGGAGAAGGAAATACTCAAAAGAAAGAAACAACCTCTTTCTTAAAAGAGAAACAAAATCAAAATAAAATTACAATGAGTTTAAGGCGAAAGAAAACAGAAGTTTTCAAAAGCAGCACATTATTTAACAGTAAAAGTCTTTTGTGTGAAGATATAGCAAAGGATGACCCTTTAAAGATTTCTTCTCTATTTAACAACAGTAAGTCATCAAGAAAAACCAGTATTCGCGTTAAGGATGTCAAAATTAGAGATTCTAAAGCTGAACCCAAAGACAACTTGGTAAATGTTTCCACACCCAAATCAACCAGAAGATCTGTAAGAGGTAGCAGTACACCTACCACAATAATCATTAGAGGTTCTGATTTTGAAGATTCAGAAGATAATAGTCCAATAAAGGCTTCCACTCCAAAAGCAGCCAACTTACCAGGAAAGCGTAACTTATATACAGCAGAACTAATAACGGTACCCTTTGATTCAGAGAGTCCTATTAGGTAAAGTTTTGTTTTTATTTTAAAATTCTATTATTCTATGTAAGTTCTAGTATTTTGTAATATTAGCAGGAAAGGAAAATATTTCAAGTGTTAAAGACTTATTTTTTCTAGAATATAACTGATTTATTTTGTAAGAAAAAGAGAACAGGGTTTCAAAATGCTCCTTGTTTTCCACATTTAATTTACAGTCGGGCATAATTTCAGAAGCATTCCAGATATATTTTAGTAAACTCTTATTCATGTAATTGCTAATTCCTGGAGGAATATCCTTCAAATGTGAATTCTGTGCATTTAATGAGCATGAGTGTGAAAATAAATCAGAAATCTATTTATTTCTTGGGTGAACTGAGCCACACACTATGTGGTGTATACTTGCATGCTGCTTCTAATAGAAGAGTCATCTTGGGGACTAATTTTCTGTAAAGCTTATTTTTAAGGGAAACATTTTATATTTTCCAAGGGTTTAACATTGAGTTTGGCTTACTTTTGAATCAGTAGTTTGAAACTGGAGTTTTTATTTCTGTTTTGGAATAGTCCAGAAATGGGAGCTCTAGTTGGTTCTTTTCTGTATTTGAGGTTCTTATACTTTATAATCAAGAAAATGTTCCTGAATACCTTTTCTTTTTTCAGAATGAAATTCACCAGAATTAGTACTCCCAAAAAATCTAAGAAAAGATGTGAGAAAAGATCTCAGAAATCTGAAGCAACTGATGGAGATTTTATTTCTCAGACTAGAAAGGTAATTGAAATATTAGTCCTATAAGTAGTATTCTATTTCCTTTAAACAACATCAACAAAAAGCTACTCTTTGGAAGTAATAAGCTGAAACAAGATTCACATATTTCATAAATTGGTTATGTTAACCACAATCCTAAATTGTTTTTCACTGTTATTCCATTCCTGTAGTTTATTAAAATATCCAGTTATTGTGAGATGAAAGCAATTGATAGGGTCAGAGTATAATTTACTTGGAAAAAGCTTTCTTAGAATTATATTCCAGTCACTTTTTCCTAAGGCTGCCTATAGGTGGTGATTGGATTTTTGGTTTATTTCTATAGATTAGGGGCTTAACCTTAGCACTATTGACATTTTCGGCTGTATAATTCTTTGTTGTGAGGGTCTGGGGCTGTTCCGTGCATTGTAGGATGTTTAGCAACTCTGGCCTCTACCCATGAGATGTCAGTAGTACCTCCAGCCCCTCAGTTACGATAATCAAAAATGTCTGCAGACATTGTCAAATGTCCCCCAAGAAGCAAAACCCCTCTGGTTGGAAACTACTGCCCTAGAGGGAGAGATGTGATATATAAGAATAATCTAGGTGCTTTTTCAAAGTGAGCTGCTTGTCACCACCATGGGAGGATCAGATTCTCTCTAGGGTAGGCAGGTAGGTACAGGTAGGTCTGTTTTGAAAAACCTACAAAGGTGATCGTAATATAATCCTTGGATGAAAACTATTGCTACGGAAAGGTGATAATCTCTTTTCATTTTTATTTAACAGGTATCTTTTTTTTTTTTAAACTGCTCACCATGTTCCAAACACTGTGCTTAGTACTTACATCATTAGTATCATAAAGTAGATTATTTAGTCTGCTTCCTAGATAAAGAAACTGCAATTCATGATGAGGAAGCATGCAGTTTGCGTGTGACTCGGGGAAGTGGTTTTCCCAGAGTCACAGAACAGTAAGTAGTTAGAAAGACAGCCCTTAGCCTGTTGGAAAGCACTCTAGAATCCAGCTGGTTGTACCACAGCTAAAGGTTAAAATCTCTAAGATGAACTTTATCCCATGTATTTTATTTAATTCTTAAGTATAGCTTCAACTTTAGTTTTAGGAATACTATTCCTTGGTTTGCCTTTAGAATTGCAATTCAGTGATAAGTTTTCCAGTAAGACAAATCTCAAAATTAAATGTATCCATATTGGGCCCTTATCAAATTTACTTAGATCAGCTATTTTATCTCATGCTATTAATCTATGAACCACTATTTGAAGCTTACCTAGGTTTATTTGCTAGCTCTAGCAGAGAACCTTGGTAATTTTCTGGGAGTTTTTTTCATGTTTCCATGAGAATGAATGGGTAGACTGGTTTTCCTAAGAGCCTCATATTCATAATAGCTCTTACAACAGAGATATTTTCAGAATGGTTTTCAGAATGGCTCTGGGTTCACTCTTTTATGCAAAAAAATACTAAGTGCCATGCTGTGTGCTAGATATTGGGAATACAGCTGTGAACAAGATATACACATGGTCTCTATTCTCATAGAGCTTCCATTCTTAAGGAGAAATCAGGCAAATAAACAGGAAATAACAGTGTATGTAATAAGAGCTATAATGAAGTAAGCACTGAGTACTCCAAGACCACATAAGTGGGATACCTGACTTCCCAGAGATGATAAGCTAGGATCTAAAAGGGTAGAAAGAGTTCCCAAGCAGAGGGAATACTGTGTGCAAAGGCTTTGAGGGCAATAGAGAGCATTTTTATTTTAGTTAAGTAGAGGCTAGATTGTTAGGATAGTAGACTTCATTCGAGAGCCAGGGGCAAGCCATTTTAAGTAGGAGGCATAACATGATTAGCCTTGAGTTTTAGAAATATTACTCTGAGGCTGGGAGACTAGTTAGGAGGCTTTTGGAGTAATCTGCATGAGATGTGCTTGTGTTCTAAAGGAAAGCAGTGAGAGGTGGCCAGTGGTTATTTAGGAGGTAGAATTGAGGAGCCTTGATGATAGACTTGATATGAAAGTCAGGGAGAGAAGTCAGGCATGATACCTGGGTTTCTGGCTTGGGTTTTTGTGTGGATGATGCCTTTCACTAAGATAGGAAGAAGGCTGGTTTGGGGGAAAGATGAGGAATTTGGTTTTGGACAAGTTGGATTTGACGTATCTATGGGATGCGCCGGTGGCACAGTGCTCAAGAGTTACGGCGAGCTACCGGTGCTAACCAAAAGGTCAGCAGTTCAAATCCACTGGCCGTTCCTTGGAAATCTTATGGGGCAGTTCTCTGTTTTATAGGGTTGCTATGAGTCTGAATTGACTTGACGGCAACAGGTTTGTTTTTTGTTTCTTTTTTTAATGGGATATTCAAGTGGAACCATCTAATTAGATTTGAGCCAGAGATAAAGCGGAAGGGTCATCAGCATGTTGATGGCAGTTGAAGCTGTGTGAATTAATGAAATCATGCAGAGAAAGCATGTTTGGTCAAAAGAAGATGTCCAAGGATAACCCTGGAGGAACTCCACAGCCTTTAAGGAATGAGCAGAAAAAGAGGACATGGGAAGGGTGACTGAACTGATAGATCCCTTGGAGAATGTGCTGTCATGGGAGTGTTTCATGGAGGGATTGGTCAATATTGTCAATATTGTTGTTGATAGCTGCCATGGAGTTGAATGATGACCTCATACAGAGAGACCTAGTGAGATAAGAATTGAAAAGTGTCTTGATTTTTGGCCACCTTGCCAAGTGCAGTTCAGTTGAGTATTGGGTACACAAGTGAGATTGTTTGCCTGCATTTAGGCAAGGAGGACAATTCGACTGACCCAGAATTGGGCTTTTCCCAGGTAGGTGTGGCAGAAGGGCAGTGGTACCAAGGGAGTTTAGAGTATTTTTAAGAGTGGTTGAAGTGATGGACAGTGGACTTTAAGCTGGGTAGGGGAAGACAGAGGCTAGTAAGTAGGGAGAACGTAGAGAGCTGTCAGAACCAAAGTTTCTGATGAAGTCAACAAATGTAGTCAGGATTAACCAAGTAAGAGGTGGGAGGATAGGCTGCTAGGTCAGAAAGTAGGATGTTGGAACTTACTATTTTAGGTGATGGGATTATGTATGATTTTAATTTTCTTTATTTTTCTATGTTATGATTTTCTATAAAAATGAAATTAAAAACTTATAGTCACAAAAAAGCTATAAAAAACAAAACAGGTTTTAATAGCAGAACTATTTGCCAAAATATGTGTATAGTTTTTTTTCTTTTAACAAGCAGTCGTTGAAACCATATCTCCTGATATAACAGTTTGTTTCAATGATTGAATTGTTAGTCTAAATTTAGGTGGATTATTTTGAATACTAATTTGCTGTTAGATTCATTAGCCTGCCAAAAACTTTGCTACCAGAACAACAAAAAATCTCAGTGTACTACTAATGGACCAACTCCTTGACATTCCTACCCTTCTCATGTATGCTTTGAATATTCATGCCTTTTCTTTTTAATGGTTTTAAAAATATTAATCATTTGTTTGGAAAAAAAACAGCAGAAGTGTGTAAAATTAAAAATGACAAATATTTTCATCTTCTCAGCACTATTGTCTTTGGGTAACCCACTTTTAATAGTTACGTGTTTATCCTTCCAGGCTGTTTTCTATGCTTAGATAGATAGATATGTATTTTTATTGTTGTAAACGATATGTTTAACACATTGGCTAATTCAGCATTTTTTACATGTACAATTCAGTGATACCAATTATATTAATCACATTGTGCAACTATCACCAGTATCCATTGCCAAGTTTTCCATCATCATAAGCAGATACTCAGTGCTTCCTAAACAATGAGATAGATACAATTTTTAAAAGGGGCCGTATAATGTAAATTGTTCTGCAGCTTGCTGTGCATGTGTGTTTTTAATCCCATCGTGAAAACCTGTAGAACTTAATATGGAAAGCACATTCTCTGAAAGATAATATTTAAATACTTTAGATCACAGGGTGCATCAGTGTGAGAACCAGGTCTGAAGGCCATTTTTATTCTTATCTATGCTCTTTTTTAAAACCACACATAACCTTTTCTACCTCCCCACAATAGATTCAGCCTAAAGTACTCTCTCTCTAACCTAAATTTCTATGGTGTAATCTCACATATATACACACAATAATAATGTATACCATATAGTTTTATTATACCTATCTGTTCCTAGTCTTTCTTCTCTATTACTTATAAGTTCCTTGAGGCCCAGATCTACATATTATAATATTGTTGGTCCTTTTTTTTTTTTTTTTTTTTTTTACAGTTTCCAAGTCAGAGCCTTGCACATAGTAGACTGTTTATTCATATTTAGAAAGTACTTCACCTAAATTTGGTGACTAAAATCAAAGATTAGATGCTACGGTGATGGTAGAAAAATACCCAACAATTTTAATAAACTACTTCTACAAACATACTTCTGGGTGTTTTCCACACAGGTAGTATTTATCTGGATGAATTTCAAGTAAGAAATAAAAGCAAACCAAGTATAACTGGACACATTTTAATTAAAGTTCCCTAATAAGTCTTAAATAATCATTTCTCGGTCTTTTATTTAATGTGATTTGTGATTAGTTTTTTTTTTTCTGTTGTTAAGTAGAAAATGTTTACCAGTGATCTAAATTAATATTTCACATTTTTGTCTAGGCAAGTAATGCTTCAAAAAACATATCAAAAGCAAAACAATTGATTGAAAAAGCAAAAGCTATACACATTAGTAGGTCAAAGGCTACTGATGAAATAACTCCTTTAAGGCGTTCCTCTAGACATCAGGCGCTTACTGAACGGAAGAAATTGTCAGAAACAGAAGTAAGTATTACACGTGTTTATTGGTTTAAGTTCTTTCCTATTCTGTTGTTTGGAGTGAGAGAAGGAAACCACTGTAATGTTATAAAGGTAGCATTGTGAGGTAGCCTCAAGGTGATAGAAAAGAATATTATTTAAAGTTCTGCCTTAAAAGACTTTGGCTCTTTATTGCCTACACAATACAGTTCAAATCCTTATCAAGTCATTTAAGATTCTTCATAGGCTGAACCCTTCCCTCTCCTCAAAACAATGTACTTCTCCATACACACTCTTTGCTGTAGTCACACTAAGTTATGCATTTCTCCCCACATGATGTAATTTTCACTTTGTAGTCTCAGTCTGAAATATCTATTCTGGGTACTCTCTTCTCCCTGAGGAATATGCTTCTCAAGCTTTAAGATTCTAGTAAGTCCCTGGGTGGTGCAAATGGTTAACACAGTCAGAGGCATCTTGGAAGAAAGGCCTGATGGTCTATTTCTGAAAAATCAGCCTTTGAAAACCCTGTGGAGGACAGTTCTACTCTGACACACATGGGGTCACCATGAATCGGAATTGACTTAATGGCAGCTGGTTTTTTTAAGTGCGACCACCTTCTCCCGACAGCTATGCTGATGCCTTCAGGCCAGACAGTTTCCTTTACTATATGTACTTTCATGCTTTTTTGTCCTTTAGTCAGTACTGCTGTCACCACACTGTGTTATAACTAGTTAAACTCTCTACTCCTGGACTAGCTAGCCCTTTCTGGGTCCTGCAAATTCCGTAGTAACCTTGAAGCCAATTCTTGAGTTTTACTTGTCTGTGAATTGCCAGCACCTGCTGTATTGCCTGATACATGGTGGGCACTCAATAAACGTATGCTGACCACATGAAAACAGCAGACGTCATCTAATCCATTTCTAGGCTATACAGTTAGTTCTGGAGCCCCGGTGGCACAGTGGTTAAGAGCTCAGCTTTTATGTGCCCATGTCTTCTCTTCCCAAAAGAAAAGTAAATTCTTTAAGTGCATGAACCATGCACGGTGGTTAAGAGCTACAGCTGCTAACCAAAAGGCCGTCCGTTCAAATCTACCAGCTGTTCCTTGGAAACCCTATGGGGCAGTTCTATTCTGTCCTGTAGGGTCGCTATGAGTCGAAATTGACTTGGCGGCAGTGGTTTTGGTTTTGGTTTTTATAGTTAGTTCTGAAAGAATAGCCAGAATTTCTGTGTTGTTGTCACGTGCCATTGAGTTGGTTCCGACTCATAGCAACCCCATGTACAGCAGAACGAAACACTGCCCGGTCCTGCGTCAGTCTCACAATCGTTGTTATGCTTGAGCCCATAGTTGCAGCCACTGTGTCAATCCATCTCGTTGACAGTCTTCCTGTTTTTCGCTGACACGCTACTTTACCAAGCATGATGTCCTTCTCCAGGGACTGATTCCTCCTCATAACATGTCCAGAGTATATGAGACGTAGTCTCGCCATCCTTGCTTCTAAAGAACATTCTGGCTGTACTTCTTCAAAGACAGATTTCTATACAGAAATTCTATAGTTTGGTTATATTAATTATTTTATCTGGAATATAGTCTACTAATTAATTCTTTAAAAAAGAAAGCCCACAGTTATAATAAACCCACATCACATAAACTTGTATGATGTAAGTATAGACTACCTTTCACATCATGTGTTTTCTGTTTCAGTCAGATAATGTCTCATGAGGAGGTGTATGGAGTTGCTAATTTAATGGTATTGTCTGTATATCTTATGACATTAAATATATAATACATTTTTTAAATTTTTCTCTTATTTTGTCTTAGGACTCTGTAATAATAATAGATTCAAGTCCTACTTCTTTAAAGCAGCCTGAGAAAAATCAGAAGAAACTTAAGTGTTTGAATGATGTGCTAGGAAGAAACCTTAACCAGTCACCTAAAAATGTACCTGGTAATCAGATTTAATAAGATTTTTGACAGAAATTTGAATGTTTTTTTGCGGGGGGATTCTATTGTTATCGTTCTGGTTGCTTTTGTGATACAAATTTAATCTCTTGCCTTAGAAAATAAAAATTTTAATTACATTAAATAGTATTTCTGTTTTAATAAGTAAAGTTATAGTGTAGTGAAGAGTTTTTTTTAAAAGAGAAACTAACATATTTTAATTTATTTCATTTCCATGTTCCTATTTAGTGTTACTAAATTAGTAGTTCCCAGATCTGTCTGATCATCGAAGTCATCTGGGTAAATTTTAAGTCTTTATATCTTTAAGTCTTCCCTAGACATCTTGAATAAGAATCTTCAGAGGTGTGTTGTGGGACTCTGTAGTTGTAAAAAAAACATTCCTCAGGAGATTCTGATGTTGTTGGGTTGAACCAGATCATTATGTAAAAAATATTTAATTAAAAAAAAAATGAAAGCGTTAATTTAAAAAACTGAAAGATAATTTTGAAAGTAGCTGGAGGTAAGTGGAGATTGAAAACACTGATACTAACCTAAGCATTCGTTTTTCTAAGGAAAAATGAAAGTCGCGCCTTTATTTCTTGCCAGAAAAGCTCAAAAAACAGCTGATCCTATCCTTGGATTCGATGAAAGCAGGTTAGTCCAATACAAATTTTAAATTACCAAAGTATTGTATGGACTGTATTTTGTATTTATTTGTTTACTTTGATGAGCAAACTGGTAATTATCACTTGAAGCTTTAATAAGTTCAGAAGATAACAATGTTGACAATGTTCCAACTGCTATTTGAAGATCTTCTTTTTCTGCAAAATTGTGCCCATCTCGAGACAAAAGCAGAATAATAAACGAACCAAAAAAAAAAAAAACCTCAAAGAGCTGGTTATGAATTTCATTCACTCAAATATTTAAACACCTGCTATGCTCCAGACACTGTTTTTTATATAGGGATTATTATGGGGAACAAAGTAAGACACATTGCCTATCCTCATAGGGCTTGTAGTCTAGAGAGGGAAGACAATACGTGAATATTTATCAGGCCAGCAAATGAAGAATTGCTAAAGAGAGGTATAAAGTTCTATGAGAGTTTATATTAAGGAGATTTGGTCTGATCAGGAAAGCTTCCCTGAGACTTGAAGTGAAATCTGAAGGATGAGCAAGGGTTAACCAGGCAGAGGAAAGGTGTTCCAGCCAGAGTGAGCAGTCTGTGCGAAGATCCTGAATAGGTAGAAGGAGCATAGTAAATGCAAAAGACTGGAAGAATGCCAGTGTGACGAGTGGAGAGAGCAAGGATGAAAGGAATGTGAGATTAAGCTGGAGAGGTGGGTGCCAGACAACATAGGATCTTTTAAAGAATTTTGTCCTTAAGTTAAGAGTAATGAGAAGCTGTCAAAGTGCTTTAAGCATGAGTATAGACATAAACAGATTTGGATTTTGAAAATTTAACCTGGCTGTTGAATGAGTCTGGCTACTGTATAAAGAATGGATTGGAGGAGGAGTTCAAATGGATGTTAAGAATCCAGTCATGAGTTGATGGAGGTGTAGAATAGGGTGTTGGAGATGATGTAAAGATATTTAGGAGATAATTAAAAAACCCTTGGTGATTAATTAAATGGGGTAAGGAGGTGGTAAGGGAGAGGAAGGTGTTAGGAGGGCACCAGAATGTCTACTTTATGCAACTGAATGGCACAGTAAAAGACTAGATAGGGACAACATCATGAGTTCAAGGTTGGTTTTTTTCTTCTCCTGTTTTTGCTTTATTGAGAGTACAATTATATATTGTTAAATGCACAGATATTAAGTGTCCAGTTTTGACAAGTGAGCCTAAATTAAGATACAAAATTAATGTTTTACCCCAGAAAGTTTACTTGTACTTCTTTTCTGTTACTCCCTTTCACAACCATCTCACCAATAGACTAGCACTATTCTGATTTCTATTACTGTAGATTTGTTATTTTGTTCTAGAACTTCACATAAATGGAATATACAGTATTTACTCTGTTGTGTCTGGCTTCTTCCACTCAGCATAATGATTTTGAGACTTATTCATGTTGTCAAGTATATCAGTAGTTCATTGTTGTTTTTTTTTGCTGAGTAGTATTCCATTATATGGATATACCACATTTTGTCTATACATTGATCAGTTGATACACATTTGAGTTGTTTCCAATTTTAAGCTATTATGAATAAAGCTGTTAGGAGCATTCATATATAAGTTTTTATGTGGATATGTATTTTCATTTCTGTTGGGTAACTATCTAAAAGTCAGAACAGACAACTTTGAAAATGTTGGCTCTAAAGAGAAGAAAAGGTAGTCACTAGAGAGGCATGAAAATCAAATCAGGATTTTTTAACTTAATGAGAGAGACTTGATTGTGTTTAAAAGTCACAGAGAAGGACTGAGGAGAAGTTGAATACATGAGAGAAAGAATGATTGATGGCTTTAAGGTTTGTGGGAAGGTTACTTGGGCTGAGTTCCAAAATCATTTTGGGGGAATTAGTCTTTATTGGTCAGTGCCCATGGAAGCAGCAGTCAAGAAATCAAACGACATATTGCATTGGGCAAATCTGCTGCAAAAGACCTCTTTAAAGTTGTAAAAAAGCAAAGATGTTACTTTGATGGTGAAGGTGCATCTGACCCAAGCCATGGTCTTTTCAATCGCCTCATATACACGTGAAAGCTGGACAATGAAAAAAGGAAGACGGAACGATTAATGCATTCAGACTGTGTTGTTGGCAAAGAATATTGAATATACCTTGAACTGCCAGAAGAACGAACAAATCAGTCTTAGAAGAAACAACTGAAATGCTCCTTAGAAGCAAGGACGGTGAGATTTCATTTTCCTTACTTTGGACCCGTCATCAGGAAAGACCAATCGCTAAAAAAGGTCATTATGTTTGGTAAAGTAGAGGGTCAGCGAAAACGAGGGAAACCCTCAATGAGATGGACTGACACAGTAGCCACCACAATGGACTGAAACATGCCAATGATCATGAAGATGGTGCAGGACCGGGCAACATTTTGTTCTGTTATACATAAGGTCACCATGAGTCAGAGCCGACTCGACAGAAACTAACAACAACAAGTCTTTATTGGACGAAGTGCAGCTTCTCTATTTTAAGAGGAAAGAAAGGAGGACAGAATGGTGAAGTAATAGATTTGTGTGTTTTTGTGTAAGGAAGTTGAGGAAATTCCCATCTGATACCTCTTTTCTCTATAATGTAAGATCTGAGGTTATCTGTTAAAGGTGAGGAGGTAGGATTGGGCAGGGTCTGAGTTTGAAGAGAATGAAGGAGGTTAATGCAGGATTGTTGACTTTGAGGGTCCATTTGTACTGATACTGAATTTATGGTGGAACCAGCGTGCCCAGTTGTGTCTTTACCTGCTCCCGTGTACATGCAAAGAAAACAGAATGTTTGATGATTTTTGACAGGCAGGTGCCACAAAAAGCAAATCAAGGTAGTTAAATAGGTTGTCAGGAGTGTTATTTAATGATGGAGCATGGAATCTAAGCTGAGTAAGGAGGGAAGTTAATAAAGGAAAGTGTTGATGGATAGAAGATGATAGAGTTATTAGTGGATTAGCAGTCCTAAGGAGGTTGAAGAGCTTGGCAGTGGAGAAATTATACATCAGCCTGGGTAGCCTGTTTTTCTTTCCTAGTAGCTTGAATTCTGTATTTTAAAAAAAGAGTAATAAAACATTGTAATGCTCATGTTGTTGAATGCCAACCTGAAGTGGGGAGCATATCTGCTTGGTTACACTATTATCTTATCTGCATTTGCTTTACCTAGCTGAATTTTTTTTTGTTTTTTTTTTAACCAAAGACAATCCTTTATTACAACTATTAGTTTATGATTGCATGGGAACATTTTAGGACAAATTAGAATTTACAGCTTTTTTAGCTTTAAGAACTTGGCCCTGCCAAAGTTAAATATTAAAACGTGAAGAATATCTTCTTGGGCAGCTTGGCTTGTAAATGTGCCTGTCCTGGAAAAAAGCTGCCAAATAAGTTTCTTGGTTCTAATACTCAACAAGTTGAGCAGGTTTCCAAGTTATTAGATCAAATGCCAGGGTTTTCTGAGTCCAAATTCATGGTAGCCCCAGGTTCCTGGAGTTCAAATGTTGTCCCTGCTGCAGCTGATCATCCTCTGAGGACAGGGCCTCCCAGGCTGAGCTGGGGTTGCCAGCTCTAAAACTCTTGTACTTCAGGTCCCATTCTCTAGCACTCAGTTGTCAATCCTTGTGATAGACGAACTCCAATACTCAGGTCAATTTTTTTTTTTTAATATTTTTTATATTATTGTTGTACTTTAAGTGAAAGTTTACAATTCAAGTTAGTCTGTCATACAAAAATTTATACATATTGTTATGTGATCCCAGTTGCTCTCCCTATACTGTGACAGCACGCTCCTTCTTTCTGCCCCTGGTTTCCCATGTCCATTCAACCAGCTCCTGACCCTGTCTGCCTTCTTATCTCACCTCCGGACAGGACCTGCCCGTTTAGTCTCATGTATCTACTTGAACTAAGTAGCACACTCTTCACGAGTATCATTTTATGTCCCATAGTCCAGTCTAATCTTTGTCTGAAGAGTTGGCCTTGGGAATGGTTTTAGTTCTATGTTGACAGAGAGTCCAGGGGCCATGCTTTCTGGGGTTCCTCCAGTCTCAGTCAGACCATTAAGTCTAGAATTTGAGTTCTGTACCCCACTTTTCTTCTTCTCCATCAGGGACTCTGTGTTGTGTTCCCTGTCAGGGCGGTCATTGGTGGTAGCTGGGTACCATCTAGTTCTTCTGGTCTCAGGCTGATGAAGTCTCTGGTTTATGTGGCCC
>NW_004444074.1:3722348-3735836 GCF_000243295.1 Trichechus manatus latirostris
CCTGTCAGGGCGGTCATTGGTGGTAGCTGGGTACCATCTAGTTCTTCTGGTCTCAGGCTGATGAAGTCTCTGGTTTATGTGGCCCTTTCTGTCTCCTGGGTAGATACTTTTCAGGTTAAATTTTTAACCTCACGGTGGGATGCTGCTTCTATTTTCCATGTTCCACAGTGGAACAAACTACAGTCTCCATGGAAACAGTGAAAAGCCCTAGCGGAATTATTTTAAGAAATAAATTTGCTAATTTTGGACTATTATAATTCTTAGATTATAATTTATGTTTATAATTCTTAGAATTGTTTTCATGTTCCTAAATCTGTGTAGCATGAAAGATTTTTGAAAAATAAATTTATTCTTAAAAAATTTGGATTTCCGGAATACTACAAAGAACTCTCATATTCTCTTCACCCAGATTCCCCAGTCTTTCCCTATGTTTCATGCCCTTGACCATTTTTATTAAAAATGCAGACCTTACATGATAGAGGATGACCCTCTATTTCCTCACAACCAGACTCAGGTCATTCACCCTTGTCAGGATTACCACAGAACTGATACTCTGCTCTTCTCAGTGTATCCCATAAGGAGGCACGTGTTGACCCATCCCATCACTGGTGATGTTAACCTTGATAACTGGACATGTTGATATCTGCCCAGTTTCGCCACATTAAATTTACTTTTTTCCTTTTGATATAGAGCAGTATTTTGTGGGAGGGTATTCTGAGAGAATACTAATATCCTGTTCATCATCAAATCTTCAGTAATTAGCCTTGACATTGAAGACCTCCACCTGAATCAGCCACCACTCCAGTGGTTGTCAAACGGTGATTGTCTACTGTGATCATTCCTTCTATATTTGTTAGTTAGCTGCTATAAGGAAGGGCTTTCACTTCTCTAATTTATCTATTGATTCGTTTATTTATCTTAATATGGACTCATGTATTCCTGCGTTATTCAGTGAATTGTAGTCTGTTACTATCATTATTTATTTTGATGCTCAAATTATTTTTACTTTGGGCAGTGGGAACCCTTCAGGTTGACTTCTAGATCCCTTTGTCATGTCCCCATCATTCACTGAACATTTCCCTGCTTTCTGGAACAGTAAGATGTGCCAGGCTCATCTTGTACTTGCCCTGCCCTGCACTGGAATCAGCCATTTCTCCTATGAGCCCTGGTTCTTTTAGTGGAGGATAGTATTTAGAAACTGAGAGCTAATTGCTCATGACTCCTGAGGTATCATTGCCTCTAGGCTTTTTCAGCAGATAAAACCAGGAAATACACGTATGTATATGTACTCACACACACACACATCCTAAACTATTTCTCTGTCTATGTGTGATATATTTTAAAGCCATGAGTTCATGCCTATACTTCCAGTTTCAATCCAGCAACTCAGAATCCTTTCTAGCTTTTCCTTTCCCCATATTTAGAAATAACTTTTCCATCAGGGAGAAACTTGACTGCCATTATCCTCAGTATGTTTAATTTGTTCAATCAGTTTGCCTATTTGCTCAACGTAACTAGTCTCCCAAGATTCTTTTTTTACCATTGTATCTCACCATCTGCTTTCGTATGTTGTACCTATCTCCTTAAGGTTTACTTTCTGATATAGGGTCATACTAATTTAGCTACAACTTTATTTACCCATCCTCTCGTCCTTCCCTCCTATTAACAGTAAGGAAACTCCTTTTTTCTAAAACGAATCCCTTCAATCTGGCTTTGGATTTCATTTCTCCCGAATAGGAAAGAAAAACAAATCAAAGTTTTTGTAGCCTCTTTAATTTTCAACCCAAATTTCTATCTGTAGAGAATATTACAGTTTTTACACTGTATATGGCAGGCTATATCCTCTACCACTCCAACTCCCCATCCTCCCCTTGCCTCCCCTACCCTTCCACTTTCCTCCCACCTCCTGCCACTGTGGTCAAGATTCCTGTGATTGGCAATCTGATGATAAGCCAGATAAAACTGAGTCAGGTGAAAGTAGGATATCAAATGTAAGGACTCTAATTTCCCTGCTTTATATTGGAAACAAGATTACAGTAGAGATTCTTATATTGAAAATGTTTTAAATATGGCACTTATTTTAAAAATGTGAAAAGCAGAAAAGTCAAGGGGAAAAAAAACTCACCTACCACCTAAAGATAACCACAGTTAACATTTTGATGGCTGTCCTTCCAGTCTTTTTTTCTATACATATTTATTTTTATTTAATTTCTTAACACTGACAGATTTATGTCTGTGATAAGCAAAAAGAATTTGGTCAGCTAACATTCAGGAAACTGGATTTTTTCCAGTTAAAATGTATTTTCTTGAGAGTATATTCTTTTAAGTGTTTTATGACCTTAGTTTCCCTTTTTCAAATCATTTTCTTAAAAGTCAAGATACATCTGAAAGATCTCAGAATTGTGACGTGCAATTTAAAGCAAAGCGTGAATTTTTAATGAGTGGTTTGCCAGATTTGTTGAAACGACAGATTGCAAAGAAAGCAGCTGCCCTGGACGCATACAATACAGCAAGTACCCGTTTCCAGAGAGTTGTTCATATTCAACAAAAAGATGATGGTAAGTTTGTTTATTATTTTTGAATATTTACTCTTCAGATGTTAGAAGTAATATGAAACTACATGAATCGGTTAAAGGTAAGGCTAAGGTTGAAATATAATGATGGTTTTAGTAGGAATTTCAAGTGTATGTTTCATCCTGTTCCTCAGCCTAGGACTCACTTTACTGGAGGGGGGATGGTGTAGGAGGGAGGGCAGGGAAACTAAAGGCATCCTTACCCCTTCTTCCAGATATCACAGGCAAATGTGAGTGACCAGAGAGGCAATGTGTTCTAAAAGGAACGTAGCTCCTTTCTGAAATCATAACCCATCTCTGAGCCCAGAAGATCTCTAGTCTTTGATCTGTCTATTGTTGAGTGGTCGGAGGAAGTCTGTTTGCCTCCCTTTCAGAACAGCTTTTGCTGTTTAGTACCATATAAGTGTTTTCTGGAATACGTAGGTAACAAGTAGCAGTGTTTCATTGCTCCAGTTCACTCCTTTCTCACATGCAGCATGTGCAAAAGTGAGCTGTTTGCACAAGTCTCTTGTACAGTGGTATTAGCCTGATCATAATCTAATTCTGCTTGGATCCAAATCCTATTTGCAACCACAATCTTACTTTACTTATAGCTTATAATCACTGATAATGTACGAAGCCTGTATCTTTAATTGGTCATGGCTCCTACCTAGAGCTCTTCTTGTCAGTACAGAAATGGTTATATTCTCTTCAGCTGGCTTTGCAGTTTGGTTCAGTACACTCCCTCTCGCCATGAAATTCTGCACTGTACTCTTTTTTCTTTTCCTTTTGAATTTTGTTTAGCAAATCTTTCTAGTAATCGCATCTGTTTTATTTCCCATTCGGCTAACAGCCGTTCAATTGATGAATCCTTTCTTACTATCTCTACTAGCCCAGTTGTATATAGCATTTTCTAATAATATGTTCAACTACAGAAATTAGTTATGCTTTTCTTCCATAAAATTGATAAGCCCATTTTCATAGGAGCACCACTGTAAAACTTAACATATCTATTTATATATGAGCAGATGAGGGAAGCACAGAGGGAACCTCTCTTTCTTAGTACCTTTAGAGTTATTGAACACTTACATTGTCTGGAACTCTGCCAAGCACTTCATGTACATGCCTAGTTTAATCTCCCTAACAACTCCAGGAGGTTGAGTATTATAATTGTCATCCCCACTTTACAGATGAGGTAACTAAGGTTTAGGATCTTGCCCATGATCACATAGGCAGTAAGTGGCAGAGCCCGGATTTGAATCCAAGTCTACCTGACTTCAAAGTTCAGACTTTGAGCCAGGGTGCTGACTGGCCCTAAAATTTTTACCTTGCATATCAAGGTTGAATTAAAAAGAAAAGAAAGTTTGCTAATATTTGGTCACTTTTAACAATTGGGAGAGAAGACTAGCTAATTTTTATTAATTATATTTGTTGGAAGTGAGGATTTTGTTCCCCATTCAGTCATTTGGGTTTTGGTACTTTTCTGTATTTATGTAGCTGTTGTAAAGTCTCTTAATGTTTACATATTTAGCATTCAATAAATGGATGGTATGTAAATGAAATTAAGATAATTTTTCTGTTTTCCTTTAGAGTGCCGTTTATGGCATTTGACACCACCCTCTTGTCCTCTCTTAACTAAATTTAAAGAACTGAACACTAAAGTAATAGATGTCTCAAAATGTGCTATTGCTCTTGGTGAATTTTCAACATTGAATTCAAATTTGAAAAGCAGTAGTTCAGCTGTTGTGGTAAGTATTAGAGAGGTTAACCGTTGTAGTGTTTCTTTCACATTTTTCACAGGAAAAAAAATGAGTGCCTACTGTTATAGTCTAGAGTTCATTTTTTCCAGCCTAATTTTAAGAATAAATACTAATTGAAGTATGTATCGCTTTTAAATATTCATGGAGCTTTAAAAACATTTTAAGAATTAATGATTGCCAGTTTCAAAGAAATATTAAATTATATATCATATTTATAAGTCTGTATTATAATGCAATAAATGTGTAAGGTATAGTAAGCTGAAAGAGAACAACAAAAATTTGAGCTCAGTCTTTCAAAAGCTATGTTAATGCAGCTTTGCTATCAAGGGTGTATTTACTGACTAAAGCTACTCCTACATTAACAATGACTTACAATAGACAGAAAGTGGCTGGTGGTATTATAATTAATATTAGTAGATGATCTAGGTCTTTTATTCAGCATTTTATCTTTGTTGCAGTTTATGGGAACAAGGAAGGATTTTACTGAAGAAGTAAGGAATCTTTTGCTGGAGGAGATTAGGTGGTCAAATTCTGAATTTTCTTTGAAAAATTATTTCCCTTTGCTTCTGAAAAAACGAACTGAGCACTCAGGACTTTCTGAATGTCTTGGTAAACAAGGTTAGTGATAATTATTATCATTTTTGTTAAAATTTTCAGTTTTGAAAACATGAAGACTTAGCCGTTGACTCTTGGAAGTAGTTGCCAGAAACAGAACTTTGCTCATAGCTGGCAGGGAGAATTGTACAACTGAAATAAAAGCATCTTGTGTCATTCAGTGTTGGCTCCTGCCAGCTTCCAGAGATGCCAACCCAAACACAGCTTTAATTATATTAAAATATTAATCATTCATTTAAGGAAAGCCCTAGATGAGATGATTATAACTTGTATGAAAAACAGTCTAAATATCTTTGCCAGCTTGATTTCAGTATGCCATGTTTGATTGTTGCCTTTATATTTTATAGTGATAAGACTACTGGATATTTTGAAATGATACTAAGATTGTAGTTGTTGTTGTTAGTTGTTGTTGAGTCAATTCCATCTTATGACGACCTCATGTGTACACAGGAGAATTGCTCCACAGAGTTTTCAAGGCTGTGACCTTTTGAAGCAGATCACCAGGCCTGTCTTCCGAGGCCCTCTGGGTGGGTTAGAAATGCCAGTCTTTCGGCTAGTAGTTGAGTGCTTAATCATTTGCTCTCTCCAGGATTCTGATATTAAGATTATACCAAAAAACCAAACACATTGCCATCAAATCGATTCTGACTCATAGTGACCCTATAGGACAGAGTAGAACTGCCCCGTAGGGTTTCTAAGGCTGTAATCTTTACGGGAGCAGACGGCCGTGTCTTTCTCCTGCAGAGTCACTGGTGGGTTTGAAATGCTGACCTTTTGGGTAGCAGCCAAAGGATTTAATGACTGCACCCTCTTATTAAGATTCTAGGGTATTAAAAATTGTTTTTTGTTGATTAGTAAGTACATGCCTATCTGTAATTGTCCAAATAGAAAGCCCACAACTAGAACCCAACGTTAATCAAAAAGAAACCAAAAGGAAACGAGTGGAAACCGAAAATCATAAGTCAAAAAGAAAGAAACCAAATGAATATTCAGGAAGTCCAAAAAAGACAAGTGGGAAACTTGAAGAACGTGGCAGAAGAAACAACTCCTCTGGGATAAAGTTAGATTCTTCCAAAGGTATATTTTTTAAAACATCCAAGAAGAAACAAACCACTTTAAGTATAACATGTAAAGTGGAAATAGAAGGAGTAGAAGATTTTGATATTCTAATAATAGATGATGACAAAGAATCTACACCAGAAGTAGCTTGTATTCCTGGTAAATTAGATTTTCTCCCTCTGGACCTAAAATTCTTCTGGTTTTTTTGTTTTTTTGTTTTTTGTTTTTTTTTTGGTTTTAACGCAGAGAAGTTTATTTCCTCACAGTCAAGTAGGCTAAAAGTCCAAATTCAGGGCGTTAGCTCCAGGGGAAGGCTTTTTCTCTATATCGGTCTTCTTCTGATCGGTGTTCCCCCAGACTAGGAGCTTGTCTGCTCAGGGACCCTGGTCCAAAGGACGCGCTCTGCTCCTGGCACTGCCCTCTTGATGGTATGAGGTCCTCTCTTCTGTTTTTTAACCTCTCATTTTTTCCCTCACTCTTTTAATATACGCTCGTTGCAATATTCCAATAATATATATATGTGTAAAATAAGGTATAAAAGCTTCACTAGTTAGAGATAAGCACAGTTAACAGATTGGTATTTAGTCTTTGATTTTTCTGTGCTTCTAAACTATGTATTTTTTTTTTAAACCTGGGAACATACTATATACATTACCTGTTTCACATCTCTCTGACAGGTTTCTATTTAGTTTATATAGTTTCATAAAGTTTTTCCATTGAATCGATCCATCCATTTATGTAGCTTTATAGTATGTGTTGATATCGGTAAGGCAGATCTCCTATCATTATTTATTTTATTGTGGCAAAATATATATAACATACAACTTGCCATTTTAACTGTTTTTAAGTGTACAATTCAGTAGAATTTATTACATTCATGATAACTTTGCAGTCATAATTATTTCCAAAATTTTTCATCACCCCAAACAGCTCTCTGTACCCATTAAACAATAACTCTTCATTCCCCCATCTCCGCAGTCCCTGGTAACCTCTCGTCTGCTTTCTGTCTCTGTGAACTTGCCTATTCTAGATATTTCATGTAAGTGATGTGAGGTAAGGGGCTAACTTCATTCTTTTGCATATGGAAATCCAGTTGTCCCAGCACTGTTGAAGAGACTATTCTTTCGCTATTAAATAGTCTTGGCATTCTGGCTGAAAATCAATTAGCCATAGATGTATGGGTTTATTTCAGGACACTCAATTCTATTTTGTTGTCTATATTTCTATCCTTATGCCAGTACCACACTGTTTTGATTACTGTAACTTTGTAGTAAATTTTGAGATCAGGAAGTATGAGTCCTTCAACTTTGTTATTTTTTTCAAGATTTTTTGACTATTCAGAGCCACTTGCAATTCTGTATGAATTTGAGGATTGACTTTTCCGTCCCGCAAAAACGGCTGTTGGAATTTTGATGGGGATTGCCTTGAATCTATAGATTGCTCTGGGTAGTATTGACATCTTGGTAATACTAGTCTTCCAATCCATGAACATAGGATGTCTTTCCATTTATTTAGGTCATCTTTAATTTCTTTTAGCAGTGTTTTGTAGTTTTCAGTCCATAAGGCTTTTACCTGCTTATTTAATCTTTTTTTTTTTAAACTATTTTCATGTTTTACTAAATGAACTGTCATGTTTCCCCACCCCCAAAAAATCCTATTGGGATTTTGATTTTGCATTAGTTTATGGATTCATTTGGAGTGACTTGGCATCTTTACAATATCCAGTCTTCTCAGTGAGGAGTGTAGCATATCCCTCCATTTACCCAGCTTAACTTTCTAGGATATTTTAATCAGTTTTCTTTTCAGTGGTCAAAAGTAAGCTCCACTAAAGATTATGTGCCTTTGCTCTTTAGACTATTGTTTCTAATGCTACAAATTGTTTTTCATGTTTCATATTTCTTGAGTGATTATTAAACATTTAAATGTTTACTTTTAAACCTCACTTTCATGACCCTTTATGGTGGTTAGTTTTTTAAGAGGGATGTACTTCAGTGTGAAGAATTTTAAATGTCAAGTTTTTAATTTGCCTGCTTGGCATTTTGTAAATATAAATATTTATACAAATACCTATGGTTATATTGTAATAATATTGTAAATATAAGTTATGAATATATATTTATGTCAAGAAAAGAATGTCTTAATATATATTTTTTGCTTTAGATTCTGGAATTGAAGACATGCTTTGGACAGAAAAGTATCAACCTCAGAACTCCAGTGAACTCATAGGCAATGAACTAGCCATAAAAAAGTTACATAGGTTTGTAAAATTTGTAAAGGAATTGAGAAATAGTTGATGAAACTAGTTTTACTATTTAGTATTTTTATTTATATTAAAATTAAAAAATTATAAAGTAATACATTATATGGTAAAATCTTTTTTAAAAACACAGAAGAATTCTAATAGAGGTAACCTCTATTAAAGGTTTAGTTTCTTCCTTCTTGACAGATGGGATCATATCAGTACTAATAAGGGTCCACATTCCCCTGTCTACAATTCCCAAATACAAAAAGTTCTGAAAACTGGAAGTTTAAAGTTTGTTATGGTTTTTATCTATCCCACTTAGTAGGAATTCATATATTTTTAGAAATAGAAATATTAAGTGATTTTGGATGTACTGCTGCAGACTCCATTAGGGGTATTATGTAATATGTGGTCTATGTACCTTTCTAATACCTGAAAAATTCTGAATTTTAAAACTCATCTGGCCCAAAAGATTTGAGATGAGGAATACTGGACCTTTAATAATAACTAACTGTACGAACTTCACACTGTTTTAAGTACTTACACTGTTCTTAGCTTATTTAATCCTTAAAACAACCCTATAAAAATAAATACTATTGCTCTTATCTCATAGATGAGGAAACTGAGGTCCAGAGAGATTGTTATTTGCCTAAGATCACACAGCTAGGAAGTGGTGAAGCTGGGATTTAATCTCCAGACTAAAACTTAAGCTTTCTGCTTATACTTAGCATTGTATGTTAAACATCTTCCATGTCATCCCAAAATCTACCTCAGTTATTTTTAATTGTTATGTAGTATTATATGATGTTGTTGTTAGTGGCCGTTGAGTCAGTTCCGACTCATGGCGACCCCATGTGTATCAGAGTAGAACTATGCTTCATAGGTTTTCAGTGGCTGATTTTTTGGAAGTAGATTCCCAGGCCTGCCTTCTGAGGCATCTCTGGGTGGACTTGAACCTCCAGCCTTTTGATTGGCAGTCGAGTGTATTAACGATTTTCACTACCCAGGGACTTCTTTCTCATATGAATGTACCATGATGTACCTTTTTCCCTACTGATGTACTTTTAGGTTTTTCCTCTTAGAATCTAATATAAACAATGGTGCAGTAAATGTCCTTGTACTTATAATCTTATATTTAGGCAAAAATTAACTTCATTTTAAAATATTCACACCCATGTAAAAATATTTTATTTAGTTGATTCAGAAGCACTGTGGAGACCTTAAAAACTAGCAAAAGGCCATAACTTCCTCCAATAGTTATTTTAATATATAGTCTAAGAGAGATTTATATTCTGTGAATTATTATTAACATACATTTTCTTACGGTAGTTGGTTGAAAGACTGGAAAAGAAGAGCTGAAGTGGAAGAAAGACAAAATTTGAAGGGAAAAAAGGATGAGAAACAGGAAGGTATTTTGTCATTTTTTTCACCGTTTCACCAGATGTTTTCAGAATTAGATTAGCAATGAAGTTTTATAAACTTTCTTAATTGGTATTTCACATTTGGTTTTCTAGTTTTTGTAATTAAAATTTCCAGCACTTATTGGCCAGAAGTTTTGTGATTTGATCATTGGGTTTTGTGAGGTAGAATTGCTGCCTGCGCAATTATCATTTTATGTGCATTTGAATAATTTTTCAGACCCATCGGACAGCATAGATTTTAAAGAAAGTTCAGATGATGAAGAGACTCGTCTTTGCAATACTGTTCTCATAACAGGGCCAACTGGAGTGGGGAAAACTGCTGCAGTGTACGCCTGCGCTCATGAGCTTGGATTTAAGGTTAGTAATAGGTAAGATGGAGAATATATTCATGTATAATTACCCTTGAATTAAAATAAAACATAAACCATTCTCCCTTTTTTCAAATATTGTTCTTTTAGATATTTGAAGTGAATGCCTCTTCTCAGCGCAGTGGTAGACAAATTTTATCTCAACTGAAAGAAGCCACTCAGTCCCATCAAGTAGATAAGCAAGGTGTGAACTCACAAAAACCTTGTTTTTTCAGTAGCTACAACATAGGCAGGTCACCAAGTAAGTAAACTTTTCCTAAGCCATAACTATTTGGGGAGAAAAAAGTCTAAGAAAAAAAATTTTAATTATCAGTATTTTTGTCATTAAGTTTTTGTCTTCTACACGTACACATACTTTTTTTTCCTTTCTGTTTTAAAACAAATCTCAAGACCATCATATCACTCCACCCATAAATACTTCAATATTTATCTCTAACTAATAAGGGCTTTTTTAAAAAACATAACTACAATGTCATTATCAGACCTAACAAAATTAACTGTATCCCTTAATGTCATCTAATATACAGTCTGATTTCAGTTTTCTGTTGTTTCAAATTGTTTGTTCAAATCAGGATCCAAACAAGATCCCTGTTTTATATTTGATTCATGTTTCTTAAGTTTCTTTTTATCTTTATAACAATTCCCTCATCCATTCCTTCCATGCCATTCATTTATTTGTTGAAGAACCTGGGTCATTTGTCATGGAATTTTTCACATCTTGCATTTAGCTGATGGTATCCTCAGGGTATTGTTTAACATATTTCTGCTTCTTTGGATACCTTTTTTGATTGGATGTCAGGTACCTTCTTTGGATAATTTTTTATTGGGTGTCAGACTTGGTGAATTTTACCTTGTTGGGTGTTACATATTTCTGTATTCCTGTAACTGTTCTTGAGTTTTTTTCTGAGACACAGTTAAGTTATTTGCAAAGTGTGATCTTTTCAGGTGTTGCTTTTAAGCTGTGGTAGGTGAAACCAGAGCAACATTTAGTCTAGACCTAATTTTGTCCCACTCCTGAGGCGAAACCCTTCTGAGTACTCTATCCAATGCCCCATGAATGATGAGGTTTTTCACTCTGACTGGTGAGAAGAATATTCCCAGCTATCTGTAAGCCTCAGAAATTGTTTCCTCTAATCCTTAGCCAATCAGTACTCAGCTGAAGATTTAGGGGACCCTCTGTAGATTTTCAGAGCTCTCTCTGTGCAGCCCTCTTCTTTTCAGTGCTCTCTTTGTGAATTCTAGCAGACTTGGTCTCCACAGATTCCTAGTTTCATCTCCTCAACTGAGGGAGACCTCCAGCCTCCTCCTGTGTTCCTGCTCCCCACTGTGGCCTGGAACTCTTAAGTTAATAAGCTAGGGTGTTCTAGAGTTTACCTTGTTAGTTTCTTGTCTCTCAGGTATCACTGTTCTTTGTTGTATGATGTCCGAAGTTGAAAAAAGCATTGTTTCATGTATTATATCCAGGCTTTTTTTTTTTTTCACTTTCAGATGGGAGGGTAAGTCCAGTCCTAGTTACTGTACTACTGTATCTTGGCCAAAAGCAAAATCCTTTTTTTTTTTTGGTGGTAATTCATATTGTCCTATTTATGTCCTTTTGATATAGTCTCAGTAGTTGTTAATATTTTCTTTCTGGTGTGTCAAGGTGTCCCAGACCCATCTTATTCATTTCTTGTCCCAGAATTGTAATGAGCTATTTCTCCAAAGAGCTGATTCTTTTGGTGGAAAATTCTTTAAGTAGAATATAACAATAAAATTTAGCCAAGTACTTACTGTCATAAAGTAAATTTAGCATGTGTTTTCTAAAACCAGTCTTTTGACTGATGTCAGTCACTAATTGAACAATTCTTGGTCTATGTCAAAATAAGAAAAATAAGAACAAAATAGACGTTTTTCATAAACTGAAATTTATTAAATATAAGAAATATTTTTTATATTAAGATTATGTCCCTTTTACCTTGTGTTGAAATGTCCTATTTTTATGAAATGACGGTTATGTGTAGTATAGCTTTTTCAAAAACCCATATCATTTCCCAAGTATGTTTTTAGAGATTCTAATGCTCTATCAAGTCTAAGAACCAAAAAAAAAAGTCTTCTGTAGTTTGCACAGTGTCATGCTAATGTATGTACACCCACTCCTCAATTATTGACATGGTTAGGTTCCAAAGACTAGGTCATTATGTGAAAATCGGCATTATGGGAAAATGGAGGATGATCACATCAGATTACAAAATGGAGGGTGACTATATCATTACATAACTGCCAGACCACTAAGGATCATGGCCCAGGCAAGTTGACACATAACCTTAACCATCACAGCCAGTGTTACTCTCGCCTCACACCTCAGCATTCATTACTGCCAGATGTACATCATTGATGCACACAACAGTTGGGTAGTAGATTTTTTACTATTATTGTAAATGCGAAATGTTGGATAACGAAATAGTCAATAAATGAGGAGTAGGTATATTGAGTATGACTTGTCCTTTACCTTCAATAAATTGACAGTTAAGATAATAAATACATCTGAAACAGCTAGTAAAAATAAATGCTGATTTATATGGTAACGAGTATAAATTTAATGGAATTCAGAGAAGGGTTAAAGTTATTGAAGAAGGCAGTGTGGGGTTGGGACTTGCTTTGGGCATTCAGGAATGTTTTGAGTTGATAGTGGTTGTCTCTGGGAAGTAGAGTATAGAGATGAATAGATTAGAGGATTGCAGTTTTTTATTCTATGTCTCTTATTTTAAAATACTAAGAAGTACATATATCTCTTTGATAAAAATACATATTAGAAAAAAACAATGTTTTGCATTCCAGAAAATGCAAAAGTAAAGGATGTAAGGGATTACAGATAAGATCGGTAGAAACAGGCACAGAGATGAAAATTTTTCAGTTAATCTGTTGAGCACCTATAATATCCAGGAGTTAAGGTAGAATCTATGGGAATGGGAGATACAGAAAAAAGAATAGGACACAATCATGGAATGTATACAGAAGATGGTATGTGAGGAAGATCCTTTTCTGAGGCCATATGATAATAATAATTAAGACATTAGGACTGAATCAAGGTACTGAGAGGGGAAAAAAGGCATATGCTCTGGAATAAAGATGATGGGCCTTCTGGAGGGTAGAGATCAGCCATTTATTTTTCAACTTTTTATCCATTCATAGTATCTCTGGAAAAACATTTATTTGCAATCAATTTACTGTGCGGCTAAGTTGACCTACAAAGTTCTGTGATGTGCTCAATCTGAACTGTTATTGATTTTCCTTCATCCTCTCTTGACCTCAGGCAGCGAAAGTCAGTGGAAGGATTGTCAACATTATTTGCTTCAAGAATGTGCACAAGAGTGTCTTTTCAAAATGAATGGTTTTACCTTCTGTACTGGTAGAATAAATACAGCAATATAATAGTATGTTAAGAGCATTTGTGTATAAGAATGAAAGAAAATTTCTATATCTTTTTTATTT
>NW_004444074.1:3735936-3744617 GCF_000243295.1 Trichechus manatus latirostris
TTTAGATGAAGGTTTATAGAGCAAATTAGTTTGTTATTAAACAATTAATACACATATTGTTTTGTGACATTGGTTGCCAACCCCATGACATGTCAACACTCTCCCCTTCTCGACCTTGGGTTCCCCATTACCAACTTTCCTGTCCCCTCCGCCTTCTCGTCCTTGCCCCTGGGCTGGTGTGCCCATTTAGTCTCGTTTTCTTTTATAGGCCTGTCTAATCTTTGGCTGAAGGGTTAACCTCAGGAGTGACTTTATTACTGAGCTGTAAGGGTGTCTGGGGACTATGAAAATTTCTGTATCTTTGATTTTAACTGGTAGGAGTAGAAATGTAGAATGTGGATAGCTCTATATTGATATATATATATTTACTTTTTGAATATTTATCTTTGTTTTTGACAGAAAAATTGAGCTCCCCTAAGAAAGTTGTTACATCACCAGGAAAAATTCCTCCGCCTTCACCAAAAAGTAGTGGACCAAAGCGAGCACTCCCTCCTAAAACTTTGGCAAATTATTTTAAAGTGTCTTCTAAACCAAAAAATAGTGAAGAAATAGGAGCACTTCAGGAACATAATAAAGGTAAGACATTACATTGACAGAATGAATTCAATATATTTTCGTTTTGGTGACCCTGATACGTAAAAATATGAATATATTTCATGAGATTGTATAGCTATTTATTAAATCTTAGCTACACTGAAGGTCCTATATATAGGAGTCCTGATATTTTGTTTCAGTTTTGATAAGTGATTTCAGTTTGAGCTTAATCTGTAAAACTATCCAATGTTCTATTAACAGTTGATTTTACCTAAATATTAATATTCTGTTTATGCAGGAATCAAAAAGTCTTTTGAACAGAAACAAATTACTCAGACTAAATCCACAAATACAACTGATTCAAACAGAGAATTTGGAGTGGAGGAACCCAACAGGAAAAATGCAACATCTCTTATTCTTTTTGAGGAGGTAGGCTTATAGATATTTCATGATAAAGCCTATTTTAAGATTACAAGTAATGGTTTCCTAAAAAGGATTGTGAAATAGTTAAGAAAGTCAGGAATATTTCTATTTGAAATTAAAGCAATTGAAACTGACAACCATAGAAGAATTTTTTCAGGAAGAAGACAAATGCAATTTGAAGTTACTAATTATTGTCCAGTAATTATTAAATTAATTCTGACTCATACCTATCCAGTTAAACCCATTAAGACCCATTGCTGTCGAGTTGAATTCCAACTCATAGCAACCCTAAAGGACAGAGTAGAACTACCCCATTGGGTTTCCAAGACTATAATCTTTATGGAAGCAGACTGCCACATCTGTTTCTCATGGAGTGGCTGGTGGGTTCGAACTGCCAGCCTTTCAGTTAGCACCTGAGCCCTTAACCACTGTGCTATGAGGGCTCCTTATATCCAGTTAAAGGTGGCCACGTTTCTTTGGTTTTAATATTTGATCATTTATATTAACTCTTTTTTATAGTGTAAGACATTGTGAACTTTCAGCATGGGCTGAATTCACACTGTTGGTAAATTTTGTCTCTAACAGACAAATGGTCTGTGTACTATGTGTACATGACTGATACCCACTAAGTCTCTTGTTACTCAGTACATTAATATTCTTACAAACGGTTTGTAGGTTGATGTAATTTTCGACGAAGATGCTGGGTTTTTGAATGCAATCAAAACATTCATGGCAACAACTAAAAGACCTGTAATCCTTACTACAAGTGGTAGGTAACAATGATTTTAATACAATTAGTTACTTTTGATTAAAGTATTTTGGAAAAGCATTCAATTTTAGTTAGAAATGTTCCTTTGGAAGTCAATAAATTAAACTTTTTTTTCCTTTGAAATTAGGAGACTCCTAGATCATTTTTTTCAAATTTGCAATTGATTTTTCACCTTTGAGGACTTAGTTAATATCTTACCTTGCTAGTATCAATGACCTTTTAAAAATGAGTACTACTGTGGCTCACTGTATTGGGTGTTAGAGATTTAGGAAGCCAACAATAGCCTAGAATGCAGACAGAGATTTATGGACTAGCCAATAACAGGATTTTGGTAGGTAACATATCAGATCCTTCTTGCTTTTTCCTCACACCTATAATTACACCACCAAACCTCCTCTACTACTATGCCACCATTTGCAGCTTTGGCCAAAATTTTTTATGGAACACAATCTTTCTGTAGTTCCTTAATATTGAACTTCCTTCTTAGTCATTCCTTCACCCCTGATAGCATTTCCATATGTATTGTTGCATATATTAGCTAAAGTAAACCATCATCAGCCTAATATAATTGGTCTACCTCCCCAAGAATTAGTATTCAATGTTTAATTTTTAAAACTCATATAATTTAATTTTTTTTATTACAGATATTTATTACAAATATTCAGTAGGATATCTCTGCTATGGATTTCTATAGAAAAATATGTTTGTAGTAGAGTCCACTTACAATTTAATGGCCCATTTCACGCTTAGTGATTGTACTTTGAAATAATGATAAAAATCTTATTAATTACAAGTCAGGTAGTAACTTAATTAAAAGATCAGAGTTACTTTAGGTTAAGGTAGAAAGTCAATTTCTTTTTTTCTTTTTTTTATCGTGCTTTAGATGAAGGTTTACAGAGCAAATTAGTTTCTCATTAAACAAGTAATACACATATTGCTTTGTGACATTGGTTGCCAACCCCGCAACGTGTCAACACTCTCCCCTTCTCAACCTTGGTTTCCCCATTTCCATTTGTCCAGCTTTCCTGTCCCCTCCTGCCTTCTCGTCCTTGCCTCTGGGCTGGTGCGCCCATTGAGTCTTGTATACATAGTTGAACTATGTGTATTATTGTTTGTTTTATGGGCTTGTCTAATCTTTGACTAAAGGGTGAACCTCAGGAGTGACTTCAGTATTAAGTTAAAAGGGTGTCCGGGGGTATCATGACCATTCTTGTGCAAGTCTTTTTGTGAACATCTATTTTCATTTGAAAGTCAATTTCTTAAGTATTCATGATTTTCATGATACTGCATTTTCATTAATGATGAAATATAGAATATATTTCTATGGAAATACATTTCTATAGAAAAAGTATAACTGGGAAAAGTGATTTCAGTGGTTTTAATGTAAAAAAAAAAATGTTTTTTTTTCTATAGATCCAACATTTAGTTTAATGTTTGATGGATGCTTTGAAGAAATCAAATTTAATACTCCTTCCCTAGTAAGTTCTGAATTTTGATGATCATAAGTTATATATCACAATTATATAAAAGATAGTTTATTATAGTATTCAGTTACAGTTTAAAATGTGGTTACTAAGTGGTATGTTAATATTTTTGATCTTGGGAAACTTCTGATTATTATATTTCCTTTTTTGCTTTTAAAAAAGATTTTTTTTCAAATTAAAATACTTTTGACTAGACTCCAGTAAGTGTTCATTCAGGGTATTTTCATGGTAATGTACTTTATTGAGGTAAAATTTACATATAGTTTAAGTACACTGATCTTAAGTTAGTGTATTATGTGTTATCATATGTAAACACCCATGTAATCATCACCCAGAGCAAAATTTAGAAGATTTCCACCAACTCCAAAAGTTTCCTTGGGCCTCTTTTTAGTCAGCAAACACCCCCCACTATTCCGATGTATATCACATAGATTAGTTTTGTCTATTTCTGAAATTTCATATAATAGGACACAAACATTACATGCCGTTTTTCTGTGTGTCTGGCTTCTTTTGATCCGCATAGTGTTTTTTAGTTTTATCCATGCTGTTCTGTCAGTGGTTACCTAGGTTTGTGGGAATTAAGGAGGAATGGGGAGTGACTGCTTATCGGCATGGGATTTCTTTTTTGAAGTGGTGAAAATGTTCTAGAATTAGATAGTGATAATGGTTGCATAACTGTGAATATACTAAAACCATTGAATTATACACTTTAAATAGGTAAAATTTATGGTATATGAATTATATCTCATTACAGCTATTATATTTTTAAAAAAATATGACTAGTCTGGATTGAGATGTGCTAAAGTATAATATAAATACCAGATGAAAGACTTTGTACAAAAAAATAATGTCAATATATCCCACTGGTGATGTTTTATATTGATTACATCTTAAAATAATATTTTGGATATACTGGATTAAATAACCTAAGGAAAATTAATTTCACCTGTTTCTTTTTTTTAGTATGGCTACTGTGAAATTTAAATTTCATGTGTAGCTTGCATTTTTGGCTTGCATTATATATATTTTTTTTATTGTACTTCAGGTGAAGGCTTATGGAACAAATAGTTTCTCATGAAACAGTAGTACACATATTCTTTTATGACATTGGTTAACAACCCCACAACATGTCAACCCTCTCCCTTCTCGACCTTTTGTTTTTTTTGGTGAAAATATACATAGCCAAAGGTACACTATTTCAAAAATTTCTACATGCACAGTTCAGTGAGATCAACTACGCTCTTCCAGTTGTGCTGCTGTTCTCACTTTAGATGAAGGCTTACAGAACAAAATACTTCTCATTTAACAGTTAGTACACATGTTGCCCTATGACAATGGTTAACAACCTCACAACACATCAACACTATCCTTACTCAACCTTGGGTTCCCTATTACCAGCTTTCCTGTCCCCTTCTGCCTTCTGGCCCTTGTCCTTGGACTGCTGTACCTCATTAGTCCCATTTGGTTTTATGGGGCTGTCCACTCCCCGGCTGAATGGTGAACCTCTGAAATGACTTCACCACTGAGTTTAACGGGTGTCTGGGGGCCATTCTCTCGGGGTTTCTCCAGTCTCCTTTAGGCCAGTAAATCTGGTCTTTTTTTTTGTGAGTTAGAATTTTGTTCTACATCCTTTTCCAGCTCTGTCCAGAACCCTCTGTTGTGATCCTGGTCAGAGCAGTCAGTGGTGGTAGCCGGGCACCATCTAGCTCTACTGGACTCAGTCCAGTGGAGGCCATGGTAGCTGTGGTCCATTAGTCGTTCGGACTAATCTTTTCCTTGTATCCTGTTCTCTTCATTCTCCCTTGCTCCTGAAGGGATGAGACCAGTGGAGTATGTTAGATGGCCGCTCACAGGCTTTTAAGACCCCAGACGCTACTCACCAAGGTAGAATGTAGAACATTGTCTTTATAAACTGTGTTATTGGCTTGCATTATATTTTTATTAAACAGCACTCACTGCTCTAGAATCTAAATCTTCTTCATTCATTTTTTTTAAATAATATTTTACTGTGTTTTAGGTGAAAGTTTACACAGCAAATCAAGTTCCTCTTTAACAATTTTTATATAAATTAGTTCCATGCCATTGGTTACAATTTTTACTATGTGTCAGCATTCTCATTATTTCCATTCTGTCTGTTACCATTGATCTAACTTCCCCTCCTTGCCCTCTCATCTTCACTTTTGGGTAAATGTTGACTGTTTGGTCTCATATAGTTAATTGTTTAAGGGAGCACATTCTCATGGGTGATATTATTTTATAAGCCAATCTGTTATTTGACTGAAAAGTGACCTGCAGAAATAGTCTCAATTCCAAATTCAAAGGTTATCTTAGGGTGATAGTCTTGGAGGTTCTTCTAGTCTCTATTGGTCCAATAGGTCTGGCCTTTTTTAGGAATTTGAGTTTTGTTCTACATTTTTCTCCCATTCTATCCAGGACCTTCTATTGTGTCCCTGGTCAGAATGGTTGGTAGCGGTAGCTGGGCATTGTCTAGTTTTTTGGTCTCAGGTTAGAAGAGGTTATGGTTCGTGTGGGTTATTAGTCCCATGGACTACTTTCTTCTTTGAACCTTTGAGTTCCTTCATTCTCTTTTGCTCCATATGAGTAGAGACCAGTAGTTGTGTCTTAGATGGCTACTTGCAAGCTTTTAAGACCTCAGACACTACTCACCAAACTATAATGTAGAACATGATCTTTCTTATGCCAATTGACTAAGTTTCCTTCATTCTTGCTAAATTCTCTTATTAGTTCTAGTAGTTGTTTTGTTGGTTTCTTAGGGTGTTCTATGTACACAATCATATCATCTGCAAATAGAGAGTTTTATTTTTTCCCTTTGATTTTCCTGTCTTTTTTTTGTTTTTTCTTTTTATTGCCATTTTTCATTGGCGAGGACCTGCAGTACAATGTTAAATAGAAGTAGTAAGAGTGCTAAGAGTCCTTAGCTTGTGCCTAATCTTAGAGGAACAGCATCTGGTGTTTTACCATTGAGTAATGGTGTTAACAGTATGTAGTTTAGTTCTTTTTTATAATTTCTGTTTCTCTGCTAAGATTTTCTATTTGTTCATTTATTATGAGCATATTTTCCTTAAGCTGCTCTTAAACTCCTTGTCTGCCAGTTCCAGCATCTTGGTTATCTTGTGATCAATCTTGTCTCTGACGTACTGATTATTTTTCCTGTTTCCTTGTATGGCTTAGATTTTTATTCTGGGCATTGTGAATTATGTGTAGTAGAGATTCTGGATTCTATATGTTCCTCTGAAACAGTATTCTCCTGCCATGGGTAGCAGCTTTACGCATGCACACTTCAGGGTTTGTTGTTCTACTTTTATTGTAGAATCTCTGTCTTTCTTTTTCTGGTACCTTCCCTCTCACTTTCCAGCTGCTGCAGTCATCCCAAACTCTTGTCCTCTGGTTCTTCAAGCCAGTAACTCTGTGAGTTTCTGTCTGAGTTTTAGCCATCTCTTCTGCAGCCTGTCCTCAGTCAAAAAGCAATTTAAAAAAAGCGGGGTGGGGGTGGGGATGGTATTTACCCAGTGCCATTCCCTTTCTCCAAAGTGTTGATTTCCCTCCGGTTTTAGTCTGCTTTTAGTCACTCTTTGGTGCCTTTAGGTAGTTGTTTTTTCTCTTCTTTTTTTCTTAAAGTTGATTAGAGAGTTCATAGTAATCATCACTGGGAGGGTTTGTCTGATAGGAGCTACTCCTATGTTATCAGAAATAGAATTCCTAGTTTGGAACAGAAGTGTGTAGGACTAATATGTATCTACCTATGTAATAAACGAGACATTTCATAGGGGAAAATTTTTTACTGCCTTGTTTACTATAAAATAAAAATCCTAGTACTCTTGTGAAATGTAAATACAATTTTATTTATGTTTTAGTTTTTCAAGATAAAAAACTTCCCATAAACAACAATGGGAAGACAACTGTATGATTAAGCAGATTTACGATTTACTTAGGGATTTAAAAATGTCTCGTTGGTATATAAGTAATATAGCAGTATTAATGGAACACCAAATAAAATGGAAAAAAAAATTCACTGAATTACCCTTATCAAATCAAATGTTTTTTCTGCCTTCTATTTCTTATTTATATACATTTGTAATTTTATGCATGTACTGATATAATTTTAACTGGTTTTTTAAAAAGCATATAAAAAAACAAAAAAACCAAACCCCTTGCCATCGAGTTGATTCTGACTCATAGGAACCTTATAGGACAGAGTAGAACTGCCCCATATGGTTTCCAAGGAACGGCTGGTGGATTTGAACTGCCATCCTTTTGGTTAGCAGCCAAACTCTTAACCACTGCGCCACCAGGGCTCCATAAGTATATTTATTATAATATTCACATTTATAATTTTAATGACTGTAAAATATTCCATAAAGCTGTACCATAACTTAATCCTAAGGAATTTTCTCAAGGTTCATAAAACTGCCTCCCGTGTTCAAGTTGGAGAATCTCTTATAAAAATTTCCTGCTGTTTTAGACTGTATACAAATACTAAAAGAATATATAAATCCTTTTAATTTGATGGCATATTTCTTTATATTTTCCTAGAGCAGTTTCATTCTCTTGAAGAGCTTTAAGATATTGTGAATTTTAGCAAAATTTGTTTCAGTTTTAGATATTGTTCATGTGCATTATTGCTGCATTTCTATTAACTCTACTACTAACCATGTTTCTCTCTTTTTTTAAAGCTTAATGTTGCCAGCTACCTACAGATGATCTGCTTGACCGAGAATTTTAGAACTGATGTAAAAGACTTTGTCACCTTTCTAACTGCAAACACTTGTGATATCAGAAAAAGTATCCTTTACTTACAATTCTGGATTAAAAGTGGAGGTGGATTTTTAGAAGAAAGGCCATTATCGCTTTGTGGTAGGTTAATCTGCTGTAAAATAAATTTCTATAATGGGGCACTATCTTAAAATTTATGCTATACCAAAATATTTGACAAATCATTAACCTGAGCATCCAATTATCACATTAATATTCAAAATAAATGTATATACATCAACTTTCGATAGAATTCTTTTTTTATTGTACTTTAGGTGAAGGTTTACAGAGCAAATTAGTTTGTCATAGCCAAAAAATTTTTCCCAGTTTGTAGGCTGTCTTTTTACTCTTTTGGTGATGTCTTTTGATGAGCGTAAGTGTTTTTGATTTTTAGGAGCTCCCATTTATCTAGTCTCTCTTCTGGTGCTTGTGCATTGTTACTTATGGTTTGTATTCTGTTTATGCCATGTATTAGGGCTCCTAGCGTTGTCTCTATTTTTTCTTCCATGATCTGTATTGTTTTCGATTTTATATTTCGGTCTTTGATCCATTTGGAGTTAGTTTTTGTGTATGATGTGAGGTATGGGTCTTGTTTCATTTTTTTGCAGATGGATATCCAGTTATGCCAGCACCATTTGTTAAAGAGACTGTCTTTTCCCCAATTAATGGACTTTGGGCCTTTGTCAAATATCAGCTGC
>NW_004444074.1:3746178-3766957 GCF_000243295.1 Trichechus manatus latirostris
TCTTTATAAGTAGTGTCATGCCAATTGAGCTAGATGTTCTCAAGGGGAATACTTTCAAAGTCTCTTCATTTAGGATGATGTTGGCTATTGGCTTTGTATAAATGCCCTTAATTATGTTGAGGAATTTCCCTTCTATTCCTATTTTATTGAGAGTTTTTATCATGAATGGGTGTTGGACTTTGTCAAATGCCTTTTCTGCATCGATTGATAGGATCATGTGGTTCTTTTGTTTTATTTATGTGATGGATTACATTGATTGTTTTTCTAATGTTCAACCGTCGCTGGCATACCTGGTATGAATCCCACTTGATCCTGGTGAACTATTTTTTTGATATGTTGCTGAATTCTATTGGCTAGAATTTTGTTGAGGACTTTTGTGTCAGTGTTCATGAGGGATATTGGTCTGTAATTTTCTTTTTTTGTGGTGTCTTTACCAGGTTTTGGTATCATGGTTACGCTGGCTTCATAGAATGAGTTTGGGAGAATTCCATCCTTTTCTACGATCTGAAATACCTTTAGTAGTAGCGGTGTTAACTCTTCTCTGAAGTTTGGTAGAATTCTCCAGTGAAGCCGTCTGGACCAGGCCTTTTTTTTTGTTGGGAGTTTCTTAATTGCCTTTTCAATCTCTTCTTTTGTTATGGGTTTATATAGTTGTTCTACCTCTGTTTGTGTTAGTTTAGGTAGGTAGTGAGTTTCTAGAAATTTGTCCATTTCCTCTAGGTTTTCAAATTAGTTAGAGTACAGTTTTTCACAGTATTCTGTTATGATTCTTTTAATTTCTGTTGGGTCTGTTGTGGTATCACCCATCTCATTTTCTATATGGCTTATTTGCTTCCTGTCTTGTTTTTCTTTTGTCAGTTTGGCTGGTGGTTTTGAGCCTATTTCTTCACCCCAGAAATGAGAGGGTTGAACGAAATGATCTGTAAATTACTTTTCATTTTGTAGTTGTTCTTTTAAAATTATAAAAGTAGTATGACCTCATTGTAAAAAATTAACCTCCTACATCGTTCCCTTTCCTCCTCAAAGGTATGGCTGTTAAAAATTTCCAAATTGTTACTTACACATTTATAAACATATAGTTTCTTGGAAAACATAATTGTATATATTATTCAGCAACTTCCTTTTTTCACTTATTAAAAACAACATATTGAACATTTTTTCATGTCAGTGTGTATAGTTGTATTTCATTCTTTTCATATGACTGTAGTGTAATTAAGGTCCCTTTAGCTTCTTCAGTAGCCTATAATTCTATTTTTCTAAGAACTTTATAATTTCAGAGATGCTTTATTTTTTTTCTTACTTATCTCCAGTCATCATTGTTAACCAAATTTGAGTCACAGACAATTTATTGAGCACTTTTCTCCATGCCAGGCTCTGTGTTTATATGAGGAAGACATGATTCCTTCCCTCAAGAAGTTGTAATTTGTGGTCTCCATGTTCCATAGTCAGAGTTCTGTAGATATAGATCCCGCTCTGGGAAATAAGCAAATATTTAAATAAACCCAAGGTAGAGTTCTGTAATACTAATCCTTTATCATTTTTTTCTTTGATTTAAAATTTTAATGTTATTCTTTTTTAAAGTAGACATACCTATATCTTTAATTCAGTGTAAGCTGATGGCTTTACCTATTTTTGAGATGTAAATATGATAAATAAGATGTAGAAAATATCCTGATTTTTTTGTAAAAAACAAATTTGTTTACAGCTATTTATGCCATATTACTTGGTGCTAAACCAAGATGTTGTTAGAAGACAAACTAAATTTAGCATATAGTTTCTCTTCTTGAAGTTCTTATAATTTTATATGCATTACGGTTTTGTCTTAAGAAATATAGAGTACACACTCGTTGAATTTTCAAACAATACAGAAGTACGTAAAGTAAAAAGTGAAAGTTCTTCCCCTCCTCCTTAAAGGAAGCCACTGCTCCTTTTTCTATGGATATACAAATATAAAAAATAGCTCATATATGTTGTTTGACAATTCGCCTTTTTTCTGTTGTCAGCACATACAGATCTACCACATTCTTTTTCACAGCTGCATGCTATTCCAGAATATAGAACGTATGTACCATAATTTAATTAACCATTACTTATTTGTGCCCATTTAAATTATCTTTAGTTTTTCTGTCTAGTAAGGAAAGGTGCAGTAAGTATCTTTTTACTTATATCTTTGAATATGTCTGTGAGTAGTTGTGTCAGAATTCTGGAAGTGTGGTTGTTGATTCAGAGGCTATATACACTTTACATTTTGATAGGTATTGCCAGATTGTACCCCAAAGATAATTATACTAATTTGTGCTCGCACTAATAGTATATGATGGCTCTTTTCTGTGTACCTTTGACAACTGGATTGTCATTTTTTTTTTATTTTGCCAATTTAAAAGGTGAAAAACAAACAGCGTCTTATTTGCATTTCCAAGATGACTAGTGAAATTGCACCTCTTTTCATGAGTTTATTAGATATTTGTATTTTTTCTGTGACTTGCCTGTTTGTAGTCCTTGCACTGTTTTTCTATTGAGTTGTTTTGAAAGCCCTCCACTACCACCTCAGTTTATTTAAATAATTTTTTATGTACTTTAGAAATAATGCTTGTATTGTACCCTTCATGAATTTAATACATATATGGAAAAGAACAAAATGGGGGGTATAGGTCAAAAAGATGTCAAAGAATCTCAGATTTTAAATATAGGCAGTCCCCTATTTACGATATATTTGAGTTACGACGAACCTGCACTTAAACAGCTGTCCTTTTTTTTTTTGTGCATCTTATCATTAGTAATTATGTGCTACATACAATGTTGGAGCATGTAATTTGCTGATGTTATCATTCTTATGCCAATTCCTAAAGACAAATAAAGATCAGATTTATAATGATACTGATAATAAAAGGCAATAATAATGAAAACTTAAAAAAAAAATGAGGTATTCAACTTACATCAGAACCAACTTACAGTGGCGTCTTTGGAACGGAACCCCATCGTAAGTCAGGGATTATCTGTAATTGTTGCTGACATTTGTTAAAATATGTATAGCTAAGATTTTCCTTTGTTAATTTTATAGGAGGAAATAGCAGAAATGTTCAACTAGTTTGCTCTGAAAATCACCCTGATTCTAAGGATAATCCTAAAAATACTAAAAAGAATCCTACAGATCTTCCCAAATGTGATACTGGCTGTGTTGAGACCTTGTTTGGCCTTAAGAACATTTTTTCCCCATCCGAAGACGTATTTTCATTTTTAAAGGTATTTTTAATGTCTAGTTTGGAATGTTAAATTTGTTCTTTTTTGTCTTCTGAACACCTCTTTTAGATCATAAGGTTAACTGAAATTTGCCTATGATTTTTATAGGCTTTAAATTTCTGATTTTAACACATTCTACTACTTTGAGAAATGATACATAGACATTGCTCTAAATGCATGTTACTGGACTTAGAATATAATTTAGAAATATTTCAAATAAAAAAGTAAATTTCAGAAAAGTAATTTTTTAAAAAAATGAGCTTCTAATTATTGGATGGAAGTCTATACTAAATGTTGTTGTTCGGGGCCATTGAGTTGGTGCCAACTCCTGTGTATAACAGATCAAAATCTTGCCCAGTCCTGCGCCATCTTCAGTATTTAGGGAATTTAAATTCTTCAAACTAATAGTGTAAATTAATTTTTAAAGCTTATATACTATTTTGATGTATAAAGGAGTGTATGTTAATAAAATTATGAGGCAAAGTGACTCAGTATTTTGAATATAGAATAGGGATTCTTATTCATATTGATAGAAAAATGATCAAACTAAAGTACTGTTGTAACATTTTTAATTAAAATTATTTTTCAGCACAAAATCACAACAAAGGAAGAATGGCATAAACTCATCCAGCTTCTCACAGAATTCCAAACACGGAATGTAGATTTTTTATACAGTAATCTTGAATTTATTCTACCATTACCAGTTGATATCATTCCAGAAACAAAAAACCTCTGTGGCTTTTCAGCAACTGTGGGTGCCAGTCCAGCAATGAAAAGTATGCGATGTCTTGCTAGGAACCATTCTGAAGGAGAGCAGCCATCAAAAAAGTCACAAAAAAGGAAACATAAGAAAAAGATGGTCATACTAGACGATAGTGACTTATTTGACACCGATTTGGACTTTTCTCATGAATTTATTAGCCAATCCTCTACCTCTTTTTCAAGTTCAGAAGAAAGCAAAGCCAGAGACAAACAAAGCACACAGGAGACAAAGAAACCAAACAAATGCTTGGAATCTAACATTGATTCTATTCCTCATCCTCCGAAAACACCAGCTGAAAAAAAATGTTCTGCCCTTGTTTCTCATTGTTTAAATTCCCTCACTGAGTTCATGGATAACATGTCCTTCTTAGATGCTCTTTTAACCAATGTAAAGGAACAAAAAGGCTTTGGTAAAAATGACTTTAGTTGGACTAATGGAAAGGTTAAAAATGGACTTTGTGATGAGTTTAGTCTTGAAAGTAGTGACGGCTGGCCTTCTCAATGCTCTGGAGAATTAAAGGCAGTTGTAGAAGCTCTCAGCTTTACTAAGTGCTCTTCTGATATTTCAAAAGCATTGGAAACCTCTTTGAATTCTTGCAAAAGATTAGGAAGAGATCCAACCAAAGATCTTACTCTTTATGTTTCACAACAGCGTAACGACATATACTTTAGTCAGTCAGTGGCTAATTTAGAGTAAGTCTTCTTTTTACTTTATATTTCAATAATAAATGGTAACAGGGAAATGATTTAGAGTTTCTTTCATTTCTACTAATTTTGAAATGCTGGCCTTTATTGATCTTGGTAAGACCTCAGTATTAATAATGTAACTTCTAGTGAGACAACAAGGAGACTAGTTTGCTGGGAAGAGAAATAATGAGATCAGGGTGGGCTAGATTTTGGAGACTCTTGAATGATAGGGAGAGAGGTTTAGACTTGCTGTGGCAGATAGGGGGCAGTCACTGAAGATTTTTTAGTAGTATGGGAGTGAGTGATGTGTTGAAAGCGATAGATGAATATGGAAGTGCTGTCTAGTCTAGACCAGAGGAAGGAAGACTGGTTGTTTTTTTAGCATTTCACATTTTAAAATAAAGTATTGCATTTCTTTTAATTTACAGCAATGCATGGAAGAGAATAGCAGTCATTAAAAACGTATTTTCTAGTCGATCTCTTCTGAACCTGGGTAATAGACAAGCTGGTATAATTGAATACTTGCCAACTCTTCGAAACATTTGTAGGACTGAGAAGCTAAAAGAACAAGGAAAAAGTAAAAGAAGGTAAAGTTTCCTTAAAAAATAACATTATAGATAGCTGTTTCAAGATTGTTTGCATCAGATGAAAATAGTAATATTGTATTTTTCCTTGTTATTTTGATAGGTTCCTGCATTATTTTGAAGGAATTCATCTTGACATTCCTAAAGAGACAATGAACACTTTGGCAGCTGACTTCCCTTAATATTCCATGTCAACGATGCCTTGTACAGATTATTATGTGGTTCTTAATATACATTTTTATATTATGTTGATTTTTGTGGAAGAGCTATGTCTCTTTAATGTACATTTAAAACAGACTAATTGTATATTTCTTTATTAGTGTGCAAATATTTAAAATGAAAAAATTTGAGTTACCTATTGCATATATGATTGTGGTATTTTCTTTTGGAATTTTTTGTATTATCTGATTTAACTTTGCTGGAGTATTTTTATATGTGAGTGAGCTGTTTCTAGAAGGTACAGTTCACTAAGATATTTCAGTGCTAAACTAATTTTCTCTCCAAGTATTGGTGCTCTGTTGAATTGTAAATATGAATCACCTAGATGGCAACCTTTTTTAAAATAAGTTTACAAAATACAAAATTACATATATAATACATAAGGAAACTTCCTATGACGAAAATTATGCTTGTTTTTCAAAAACGATCTTCCGGGTAAATTTTTTAGTATACTCCTCTAGCATATTTTACCATTGAATCATTGACTGTAGACAAAGTGAAATCAAGATTTTGAATTATAATTTTCATAAATATTTTTTAGCAACCATACAGGTGATCTCTTGTATATTTTGCCAACTCAAATAATTTGCCTTGTACATTTTCTTGTATTTTTATATCATTCATGTTTTATTTCACAGATACTGATGATGTTAATATATCTATCTTGGACAAACTGCTATTCATTAAAACTAACAAAAGAGGATTCTACTATAGGATTTCTACATAATTGCCATTTTCACTTAGGACTGTTTTTGGAAAATATATATTTTTTTAATTAGAAGATTTTAAAATGTCACATTTCACTTAAAATTTTGCAATCAGATAATCAGGTGTATGTTAAAATAATTCCCTATTTCAAGTGTTTGTTTATATTATATATTAGCTTAATATTCAGATATGTTATCTGGTGAATTATATTTTTCACTCAAAAGGTAAGGATCCTAATTTTGTACGGTTTTGAAAAATATCTTACCTGTTTTCAGATGTGTATGAAGATGTTTTTATCTTATTTGTCCACCCTACTTTTTTTTGTATTAATTAGTATATTGATCTAATTAAAGACTAAAGCTAAAAGGCTTTATACAGTATTTAAATAGGAGTTCTGCTGTAGTCATCTGGGTAAATCTGTATACTTTTTAGGTTTGAATATGGGCTCTCTATCTCATAAGTTTCATCCCTATACAGGAAAGAGAATCTTCTGAAGTGTATTTTTTCAAGTATACTGACTTATTTTTTTCTACTGAATACAAGAGTTCCTCCACCTATAGACCACTTAACTGTTAATTTGGTCTTTTTTTATTAGAAATTTCTGATCATTCTCAATAATTGAGGAGCCAAAGTAACGTAACTCCATAGAATTAATAATTAAACTATCAAAAATCAAGAAATAATGGAGGTATTTTTCTCACTAACGGGACACACTTAATATTTTATTTTTTAGGTTTAATATAATTTTGGGGCGGGAATATCATTCTTAAAGGTGACAAATTGCTGTAATACTTAGATTCACTTTTATGATAAAAGTAACCAAATCTTGATGCCCTAGTATTTCATATCTTATCCTATAAATGTCTACAGCTGACAAATTTTCACTTACAGTTCTTTCCAGAAATATGTGGGAGGTTGAATGCCACATTTGTGGCATGAACAACTGGATGGTTGGTGAACCTATTTACCAAAATAGAAAATAATAGCAAGGGAGGTGATTTTGGAGGGAGAGAAAATGATTTCCTTTTCAGACGAGTTTGAGATACCTACAACATATCCAAGGTGGAAATGTTTATGTATATACACTGTATGTACAAACTTACATGTGCATGATGACACATCTGAAGTTATACTAAACTCCTAGCGACTTGGAGGTGATGGTGAAGGGAGAAATTCTATTTATTACTTTATACCCATTGCCTTCAATTCCAACTCATAGCGACCCTGTAGGACAGAGTAGAACTGCCCAAAAGGGTTTCCAAGGCTGTAATCTTTATGGAAATAGACTGCCACATCTTTCTCCTGGAGCAGCTGGTGGGTTCAAACCACCAACCTTCTGGTAAGCAGACGAGTGCTTTAACCACTGCACCATCAGGGCTCCTTGAATGAACTCATTAAAAAAACCTATTCCCGTCGAGTCGATTCCAACTCATAGCAACACTGGAGGACAGAGCAGAACTGCCCCATAGGGTTTCCAAGGAGCAGCTGGTGGATTCTAACTGCCAACTTTTTGGTTAGCAGTTGATCTCTTAATCACTGTGCCACCAGGCCTCCAAGTCTTACTTTATATACCTCTCATTATTTGAATTTTTCCCAACAAGCATATTTTACTTCTAAAGAAATAAATTTTGATGCTCTGGCAATTAAAGAGATTTATTTGGGTTCAATTCCTAGCTTTGTTGCTTTTCAACTATAATCTCTAAACTATAAAACCTCATATATAAAAGAGGTGATGTCATAATACATGGAAGTACCTGGCATGTAATTAGCTATATTAACTATTACTGTTATTACATTACCATTGCTATTATTATTACCACCAGAGGGGAAATAACCTAGTGCCACCCTTATGCTGTATAACATAACATTCTAAGCCCTAGTAGGGTTTTGAACAGTGAAGTGATACCAGATTTTTACTCTTGTAGCAGTATAAAGTATCGACTGGAGGAATGAAAACAGAGGCTGAGAGACCACTTACAAGAATATTCTAATAGTACAGATGAGATCTATATAATGAGGGCCTGAACTAAGGCAGACATAATGGAAAATGGAGAGGTGTGGAAAAAAATTAACTGCTACTTTTAGCAAAAGATGGTCTGTCAAGTAAGATATTTCAAAGTTAAAAAAAAAAAAAAAACCAATTAGACAAAGTTTTTTCCGGGTTTGATAAGACTGTTGTTAGGTTGCATCGAGTCACTTCCGACTCATAGCGACCCTACGTACAACAGAACGAAACACTGCCTGGTCCTGCGTCATCCTCACAATTGTTGTTAAGCTCGAGCCCACTGTTGCAGCCACTGTGTCAATCCATCTACTTGAGGGTCTTCCTCTTTTTTACTGACCCTCCACTTTACCAAGCATGATGTCCTTCTCCAGGGACTGATCCCTCCTGATAACACGTCTAAAGTATGTGAGATGTAGTCCTGCCATCCTTGCTTCTAAAGAGCATTCTGGCTGTGCTTCTTCCAAGACAGATTTGTTCGTTATTTTGGCAGTCCATGGTATATCCAGTATTCTTCGCAGACACCATAATTCAAAGGCTCAATTCTTCAGTCTTCCATATTCTTCGTCCAGCTTTCACATGCATGTATGAGGTGACTGAAAATACCATGGCTTAGGTCAGGGGCACCTTAGTCTTCAAGGTGACATCTTTGCTTTTTGATACTTTAAAAGAGATCTTTTGCAGCAGATTTGCCCAATGCAATGCTAAGACAGACTAGGAAGAAGGACCTAGCGGTTTACATCTAAAAAGAACTAGCCAGTGAAAACTCTTATGAATAGCAGCAGAACACTGTCTGATATAGTACTGGAAGATGAGCCCCTCAGGTCAGAAGGCACTCAAAATATGACCAGGAAAGAGCTGCCTCCTCAAAGAAGAGTCGACTTTAATGACATAGATGGATGGAGTCAAAATATGACCAGGAAAGAGCTGCCTCCTCAAAGAAGAGTCGACCTTAATGACATAGATGGAGTCATGCTTTCAGGACCTTCATTTGCTGATGTGGCAAGACTCAGAATGAGAAGAAACAGCTGTAAACATCCATTAATAATCAGAACATGGAAGTATGAAGTATGAATCTAGAAAGATTGGAAATCATCAAAAATGAAATGGAATGCATAAACATCAATACCCTAGGCATTAGTGAGCTGAAATGGACTGGTATTGGCCATTCTGAATCAGATAATCATATGGTCTGCTATGCCAGGAATAACAACTTGAACGGCATTTCATTCACCGTCAAAAAGAACATTTCAAGATCTATCCTGAAGTACAATGCTATCAGTGATAGGATAATACCCATATGCCTACAAGGAAGACCAGTTAACACAACTATTATTCAAATTTGTGCACCAATCACTAAGGCCAAAGATGAAGAAATTGAAGATTTTTACCAACTTCTGCAGTCTGAAATTGATTGAACACGCAATCAGGATATATTGATAATTACTGGTGATTGGAGTGCGAAAGATGGAAACAAAGAAAGATCGGGAGTTGGAAAATATGGCTTTAGTGATAGAAACAATGCCGAAGATCACATGATAGAATTCTGCAAAACCAGTGACTTCTTTACTGATAGACTGAGCTGATGAAAATCACCTTTTGAAGATGATTCCGTAAGTTAGGTTATCAATCACCTTTCAATATAGTAATGATGTAACTCTTCAGTATAGATGGTATTTGCTTTTAAGAGGTGAGAACTTTGTTTCTTGTTTCAGCTCTTTAGGGAGCATTTTATTGTTTAACACTTAAACCTAAAAGGCACAGACTCTCAAAAAATATTTATTGACTTGGTCTTGGCTTAGCATTATTGTATATACCACTCAATAGCCTGAAGTCTGACTTTAAACATCTAAAATACACTCAAATTTGTTTTCTCATGCATTAATACAGATGTTCAAAAACAATTTGTTTTACAGCTTTAGAGGTAATAAATATAAATTAATATAACATTAGAGCAGATGATACATTAACCTCATAATTTTAAGGCTCAGTGTCAAAAACTGCTAATTCATAGAAGGCAATAGCTTGTAATAATGAATCATATAACTCTTCTACTCTGTTTTGTTCAGTAGATGAAATCATCTGTCTGTACTGGACTACCTTATCCGATGGGAAGAATACTCGAGGCTCTGCCTTCAGCACAGACTCTGAGAGAAACTGCTTCACTAGTTCTTTTCCACTAGTCCTCGTGTCGCCGATCATTAGTTCAAAGTGCTTCCCCACGGCATTTCGGTTCATGCTCAGCACCTGGTGCTGGCCGTCCTGGGCAAATGTTTTATTTAATAAGGTATACAGCATGGCTTCCACAATATGAAAATGCAACAGTATAGGAAACAGCGATGAGTTCTGAATTGGAAGTCCTGTTTTTTCCAGTATATAGAAATCGGCTTTAGGCATCTTTGAAACAACTAAAGACATCTTTAGGGAAAAAAAAAGGAAATAAATAAATGAGCAGAAATAATTCATGAAGTTTTAATGTTGGGGTCCCCTCTCTATTTAGAAATATTATAATTATGTAATTTATATTGCTACTGACAATATTGGAATAACTGAAAAAACACTGTATGGAGGAGTCAGGAGAGTGAACTTCTGGTCTTGGTTCTATCAGGAACAAGCTGAGCTCAGGCAAGCTGTTTAGTCCCCCTAAGCACCAATTTCTTCACCTGTAAAATAGCCTTAATAATTTCTAAAATCCATTTTTGCTTTAAGATTAGATAACAACTGATTCATTAATCTTTTAAAAATTTCTAGCATAGGGTTAGAACTAGCATAGAATCAATCGGCTCTACAACTGATTAATCATGTCAGAGGACCGACTGAACCACAGTTTTCATGTGTATGTATAGTCAGGATGATAATTCCTGCCCATTTCATAAGGTTTTAAAGACTCACATGAGAATATATGTGACAGCATTTTGAAAAATTAAGTTTATAAATACAAGATAGTGATGATGTTCTAAACCATTTATAATAGTATACTTTACCATAGAACTAAGTGAAGAAAGACTGAATGTAAAAAGATCCCACGTGATGAGTACTAAGTACCAAAAGAAAATCCACCCTCACTCCCTTACTACATTCTTGTGGGACTAGAAGACTGAACTACATGAGGAGCTCCAGGAGACAGGAGTTTGGAGGTGCAACTGTCTTACCTCTTCTAAATACACAGATGACAGGTATGTTCCTTTCATCATCCTGCAACGTTCATCCTGCTGCCAGTCAAGCACTGCCATTTTACGATCAAGGTGAGCCCAGGCAATTCTCCGAGTACCAAAAACAATAGATACGATACTATTAAGTGCCTAAAACAAAAAGGCTGGTTTAATTAGGAGTGTAAACATTTTAACAGACAAAGTAAGCTACCATCTCAGAATGCCTAACCAGTTTATGTAATATAAATGTATCTGCAGTTTATGAACTGAGAATTGTTTTTTTAAAATGCAGGAGTAATTATTACTAAAAAGTAACCAGTAGGAGTCAGTTTACTGACAAAAAACCTTTACTCATTCTCAGCACCTAGCCCAAAGTAGGCATTCAAATATTCAAATGTTGCTGGGGACTGTGCTAGATAATGGGAGACAAGCAACATAACCATACATTACAAGAAATGCTATCATACAACAGTTACTGTAGAGAGGGGGAATGGTCAGGCAAGACTTATTGGAGGACTAGGAGAATGAGTAAAATGGTAAACAGCTTATTTCACCCAGATGTCTGCAAAGATACAGGCTGCTTGACACCTCACAGTAAGGCAATAAAGGCTGTAACTGGGAAAAGGGCAGAGAGGTAGGCAGATTTCTGCAAAGTTAAGTAACTTCTTTTGTCCTCAGAGCTACAAGGAGCCAAGGCATGTTACACTGGGTAGTAAGATAAAATTTACATTTCAGAAAGATGACTGGCAGTTGTGTGGAAGGAGCTAGACCAGAGCTGGGGATTTGTGTTAGGCACTTGCTGTAACATGTGACAAAGTATTACGAACCTAAGACAGTAACAATGATGAAGGAAAGAAGCAGATAATGGGAGTAGAAGTGATATTCAGGGGTGAGGGAGGAGCCTTGGATAACTCTAGTTTGATTTCCATGATTGGTTGGCATAATTCAGATGATGATAAGAGGTAGGTCAACTTGGGAAGGTAGGGGGGGATGAGTTGTTTTTAAATATGTTGAGTTCAGGTTGCCTATAGCGCTTCTAGGTCCCTGGGTGGTACAAGCAGTTTGTCCTTTACTACAAACCAAAAGGTTGGTGGTTTGAACCCACCCAGTCGTGCCATGGAAGAAAGGCCTAGCAATCTGCAAAGATTACAGCCAAGAAAACCCTAAGGAGCAGTTCTACTCTGTAACACATGGAGTTGCCATAAGTCAGAATTAACTTGAGGGCAATGGGTTGGTTTTTGGTTTTACAGGACTAAAGGAAGATGTGTAATAGCTAACCAGATATGTGGGTCTCTCTCAGAGGGAAGTCTGGGCTGGAGGTACAGTACAGTGGCATCAACTCATTCCCATGACTCATTTAGTTGTATCAACAAATAAATTACTAATATGTTCTGTAGATACAGAGGCAGTGAAACAAACATTTTATAATTGTATACCCATCTCCCTTTCACTGCTAAGGATTAGATAAATACCTTAAAGGCAGAATAGTTTGGATACCCAGACATCTACAAAATACAAGCCTGTCGGTTCCTTTCTTCAGCTTAACGATTCTCAAGCTTTAGCGTGCATAAGAATTACTATAACAGGTTGTACACAAAACCATGTACACAGTACCTCATGGGCAATAGATTTTTTAAGGATTTGGACTACAGTTTTCTCCACACAAACTGATTTTAGAATCTAACCCCCTAAATAAGATGCAACTCCACTATAATCTGAGTGTAAGTAATAATGTTAGCCATACGTATGGATGAAAATCATCCCTGGAAATTTTGGTTCAAATATGTTCCAGATCAACTCCAGCAGGACTTCCATCCAGAGTCCACGGATAGAAGTAAAGAAATATACAAGTCTTCTCAACGTACATGCAAAATTCTGTGTATATGCTATAAATCTCTTTTCTGCAAAGAGCAGCCATAGCTTTCATAAGGTTTTTAAAAAGTATCCATATTTCCCAAAAGCTACTAACTCAGAGAATCACTGGTCCAGAAAAAATAGTGATTATTATTTTAATGTGCATTAGATGGTTTACAGAGCAAATGAGTTTCTCATAAAACAATTAATACACATACTGTTTTGTGACATTCATTGCCAACCCCACAACATGTCAACACTCTCCCCTTCTTGACCTTGGGTTCCCCATTACCAGCTTTCCTGTCCCCTCCTGCCTTCTAGTCCTTGTCCCTGGGTTGGTGTGCCCATTTAGTCTCATTCTGTTTTATGTGCCTGTTTAATCTTTGGCTGAAGGGTAAACCTTAGGAGTGACTTCAGTACTGAGTTAAAAAGGTGTCTGGGGGCCATACTTTCAGGGTTTCTCCAGTCTCTGTCAGACCAGTAAGGCTAATTTTTTTTTGTGAATCAGAATTTTGTTCTACATTTTTCTCCAGCTCTGTCTGGGACCCTTTAATAGGATCCCTGTCAGAGCAGTCGGTGGTGGTAGCCGGGTACCATCCAGTTGTGCTGCACTCTGTCTGGTGGAAGCTGTGGTAGTTGTGGTCCATTAGTCTTTTGGACTAATCTTTCCCTTGTGTCTTTGGTTTTCTTCATTCTCCCTCACTCCAGACAGGGTGAGACCAGTAGAGTATCTTAGATGGTCGCTCATGAGCTTTTAAGATCCCAGCTGCTACTTGCCAAAGTAGAATGCAGAACATTTTCTTTATAAACTATGTTATGCCAACTGGGCTCGATGTCTATGGAGACCATGGTCCCCACAGCCCTCAGCACAGTAATTAGGTCCCTCAGGGAGTTTGGATGAGTCTATGAAGCTTCTACGACCGTGCCTTGGTCAAGCTGTGCTGGCTTCCCCACTATTGTGTACTGTCGTACCCTTCAAAAATGGTGCTTATTATAAAAGACTATTTTATCAAGTAATGCTAAACAGGACTTAAGTTCCTGCAAGGTTTAATGCTAGACTGATATGCCCAGTAATTTTAATATTTAGTTTTTTCAGACAACACTGAAAAAGATTTGTTTTTATAACTTTTTTTAAAGGAGGAAGGGAGGTCAGAAAATAATTTTGAATCCTGCTGGAAAAGTTAATAATAATGTTTTAAGTCTCTCAAAAAAAAAAAAAAAAAAAAAAAAACTACTTGTGTTGTTACAAATTGTTCATAATCATGATTTAACATATTGTCTAATCATAGATAAAATCCAAACTTCTTGGCTATAACCCATCTTTGCATCTTAGTTTCTCATTACTCCCCAACATAACCCTCAAATACGGCCAGGTATCTCCCAACATTCCTCTTAAATAAACCTTTTGCACAGACATACTTCTGGACACCAACTGTTCTTTCTACCTAGATGTCCTCTTCCAACTAGCCTAATTCTCTTCTTCAAGATCCAAGTTAACTTCTTCCAGTAAACCTTTCCAACCATAATAACCCACAGTTCTCTATCCTCTAAACTAATATGCTACTCATATATCTTATTATTAGTAGTGATCATAGGATATATACTCGTTGGATTTGAACTGCCAACCTTTTGGTTAGCAGCCGAGTTCTTAACCACTACACTACTGGGACTCCGTAGGTTATATAGGTTACTTATTTACCTAATGGACTTGGAATCCACGAGCCGCTCCTTGGAAACCCTACGGGGCAGTTCTTCGCTGTCCTACAGGGGGTTGCTATGAGTCAGAATTGACTCGATGGCAACCGGTTTGGGTTTTTTTTTTTTTTCTGTATTTACCTAATATGATATAATAGGTTATTTACACGTGCATGTAGGGACTCACCAACTAAACTATAAGCTGCCTGAAGAACCCTATCTTGGTAACTCCCCAAGCCGATGCCCACAATAGTGCTTTGCAGTGTAGGTTCTAAAATATTTGGCCAATGTAACAGATATTAGGAAAAATGGTATACCTTAAGTCTCTCTCTTCCTATGTCAGGTTTGATGAGCTTTCCCAAGAGCCGGTTTTCCTGTAATTTTCTTTTTTTCTTTTTAGTCTCTGGAAAAAGAATGGAGTTACAAACTTGAATGGTAGTTTTATACTGGAATAAGGGTACATTCATTAAACTCTCCAAATTCTGAAATGGCCCAAACTTTTCTCTGTGCTCTACAATATTGGTGGCCTTTCTTCCACGAAGCAATTTGAAAGCTTCAAGTTCTTTATTTGATGCCGTGTTTAACACACGCAAGATGGAAGCCTGCTGCTCCGAAGAGAAGAACTTGTCAAGCGCATTTCCAGACTCCTTTGTATTTTCACCACAAAAAGCAACATTGGGAATAATTTTCGTAGGTGCAGTTGATTTTTCCCGACAGCAGGAACTATGTAGGGCTTGGAATAGGGATGACCTCAATGGAGCTGGACAGCATCTCCACCTTACTGAAAGAAAAACGTAGTAAAATATAAGTTCAGATGTCCTAATTCCTTTTAGTATTTGCAGACTTACCAGATCCTTTGCAAAGTGACAAAGACTTTCCCATAGTTTAAGAACTAGTGGGCCATATTAAATTCTGGAAAATCATCTTTAAAATAGGTTTAGTTTTTAAAACTATATATATTTAAAATAGGGGTTTTTTTGTTTAGTCGCTAGAGGTGTCTTCTAATTTTTATGGATCAGTCCTAAATTATACTACCTAAAAATTTTATGCCCATTTAGAGGCACGTAGTTTAAAAAAATGATTTCAACGGCTTAGCGTTTTTGATAGCATTTTTAACGTTAGATCTTTTTGTAATTAATATCTCTTGTTAAGAATATTTATCTTCACTTCCTTTCTCACTACAGCTTCTTTCTCGTCTGTGGGACCAAATACAATTAAAGTTTACACGTTTATAAAAAGGAGCCCTGGTGGCGCAGTGGTTAAAGAGCTCAGCAGATAACCGGAAGGTTGGCGGTTCAAACCCACCAGCCCACTTCGCGGGAGAAAGTTGTGGCCGTCTGCTTCCTTTAAAGATGTACAGCTTTGGGAACCCTACCGGGTAGTTCTACTCCCTTTATAAGGAATGTTTAGAATGTTAATGAGCGGTATATTTAAGAGCGGTTCTTCTTTTGTACACTTTTCAAATTTTCTACCATGAATGTATTTTTGCAAGAAGAAAAGCCATATAAGCAGTTATTTTGTAAAACTAATGGGAAGTCACTGTGACACCTCAGTCCCAGGAAAGTTATGCAGCCAGAGATAAGCAAACGGCGGTTAGAATCTAAAGCCTCCGTCCGCCGGCCAGCCCGGGAAGGAGCCTTCCACGGACCTCTCGCCCAGGCAAGCACAACTCTTCGAGGCTCGGGAACCGAAGCTAGACCTCCAAAAGGGCAACATGGAGAGTGGATCCTGAGGGAGAAAGCAGTCTAGAACTAGGGACTAAGGGCAGACGGAAAATTAACCCAGCATTCAAGGAACCCTACCTCCCGCCAAGAGAAGACTAGGAAAGTTCATCTTGCAAGTTAAATCAGATCCCGCGGTCCTTTCGCCTCTATTGACTTCCGGTCCCTGTGAGACGCCCAAATGTGCTCGGGCGGGAATCGGCAAAAAGGTTCCGGCTGAAACCGCGTTCCCCGGTTGGTCGAAAGTGCGTCCGGCTGAGCAGTGGGTCCGCCGCGGCTCGGCTACCGGCCTTCAAACCCGTACTTCTGGGTGGCCCGCGGGCTTGTTCCACTGCATCGAGGGAAATGTTCGCCCCGACCAGTCCCTGACAGTAGCTGGGCAGGTGAGGGTGGAAGCGGCTCGCCCAAGTCTTTCGGAAGGAAACGCCTAGACTAATTTTCGTCAGTAGTTCGCAAGGTTCCGCTCCTTGGGGGATACTCCCTGAGTTTATTCTAGGCACACAGATTGATGAGCTCCCTTTGGGGCCCGGGCTGGGGCGCAAGGAGCGGAGTCAGGTGGAGGAGCAGAGACAAGTACACAAATAACCCTGTCACTGAGTAGGATGGGATAGCTGGGAGGGATGCAAAGTGTTTCAGGAGCTCAGCCGGGAAATAGTGTGCAGGCAGAGGGGTCAGGGCAGGACAGCGTAGGAAGAGGTGGCATTGGCGCTGGGCCTTGAAGGTCAGAGAAGAGCAGTATTTCATTTGGAGTAGATGGAGGGAGATGAGGCTGGCATCAAATTTGGGTGGAGCTTTGGGCAATCCAAATTTGGAGCAGTTGACTTAACTAGGTAGCCCGAAGCCACCGAGACTTGAGTTAGAGGGTCAGACTGGAGCTGTGTTTCTAGAAAGTAGCCATGTAGCAATGTGAGGCTGGGTTGGAGGTTAAGAGCCTGGGAGCAAGGAGAGGCGAGGAAAGCTAATGCACCTTTTTAAGGGAGAGGCAATGGAAAAGAATTGAACCTGGAAGATGTAAGGAAAGTGGAAAGAAAGGGATTCTTTCTGGAAGATGGAGAGGCTTTATCTAGTGAGAAACAGGGAAGTCAGGAGAAAGTGGCTTTTGAAGAGAAGGGTGATGAGTTTGGGTTTATATGAGATGGTAGTGGGTGGATTGTCGGAGTGGGTGTTGTCTAGGAGGAAGTGGCAGATGTGGGGAATCGTTAAGTACTAATAAGGGTTACTTATGGGAATTCTAGGAATCTTGGCAGTTTCTGGGAAACTTAGAATCACATACGAAATAAAGTCAACTTTTTGTGCAAAATCCTTCAAATGAGGAGGAAATCATTTCCTTTTAAAGCCAAAACTTATTCAGCTTAATGAGGCCATGAGGAGCCCTGGCAGTGCTCTCAGAGATCATGTGGTTAGCGGGCAAAAAACGCAACACATCACTTACTAACTGCACCAACTTGGGCGGTTACTACTCATCCTCTCTGAACCTCAGCTTCCTCATCTGTGAAACGGACGTAATGGTACCTGCCTCGCAGGACTGCCGGGAGGGTTAGTGAGAAACTGGGTGCAGAGAACTCGGCACACAATACCCAAACCAGACCCACTGCCATGGAGTCAATTCTGACTCGTAGCGACTCCATAGGGCTTCCAAGGCTGTACATCTCTACTGAAGCAGACTGCCACATCTTTCTCCTGCCAAGTCGCTGGTTGTTTCAAAAACAAAACCCTTTGCCATCAAGACTCTGACTCATAGCGACCCTACAGGACAGAGTAGAACTGTCCCATAGGGTTTCCAAGGAGCGGCTGGTGGATTCTGACTGCTCACCTTTTGGTTAGCAGCCGACCTCTTAACCGCTGCACCACCAGGGCACATAATAAGGGGTCAATAAATGTGCCCACCCAGTGCCGTCAACAGACAGATGGTGCTGCTGCTTCAGAGTTCAGCCAGGCTCCGGAATGCAGGAGTGGATGGAAGCTAGAACATCTCTCTTTTTTTTTTAAATTGTGCTTTAAGGGAAAGTTTACAATTCAAGTCAGTTTCTCATACAAAAATTTATACACACATTGCCATGTGACCCTAGTTGCTCTCCCTATACGGTGACAGCACAGTCCTCCTTTCCATCCCGGATTTCCCGTGTCTGTTCAACCAGCTCCTAACCCTCTGCCTTCTCATCTCACCTCCGGACAGGAGCTGCCCATTAGTCTCATGTATCTGCTTGAGCTAAGAAGCACACTCCTCACAAGTATCACCTTATGTCCTATAGTCCAGTCTAATCTTTGTCTGAAGAGTTGGCCTCAGGAATGGTTTCAGCTCTGGGCCAACAGAGACTTCAGGGGCCATGTCTTCCAGGGTCCCTCCAGTAGAACATCTCTCACTTTGCCTTCAAAAACCAATTGCAGTCAAGTGGATTCTGACTCATGTGACCCCATATGTGTCAAGAGTAGGACTGTGCTCTATAGGGTTTTCAATGGCTGATTTTTTCAGAAATAGATTACCAGGCCTTTCTTCTGAGATGCCTCTGGGTGGACTTGAACCTCCAATCTTTCAGTTAGCAGCCAAGCACATTAACCATTTGCACCACCCAAAACCTGTTGCTGTGGAGTCCATTCCAACTGATAGCGATTCTGTAGGATAGAGTAGAACTGCCCCATAGGGTTTCCAAGGAGCAGCTGGTAGATTCAAACTGCCAACCTTTTGGTTAAACAGCCATAGCTCTTAACCACTGCACTACCAGGGCTCCATTTGTACCACCCAGGTCCCAATAAATATTAGTTCCTCCATTAAATCTTCACCTCTTTTTGGGAGCTAATTATTAATGACCTTGTGGGGAAATTCCCACAGTCCTCAGAGGAAAAGAGGCAATCAATGCATGATTTACTGTAAACCAGACTCTGTGTTCAGTATGAAAGTTGCTATCTTCCCCCAGAAACCAGCTCCTTCTGACTTCCTGGTTTTTGTCACACAGATGTAGAAGTCCCAGGCTCCTCCCACTCCTTGCTTCACTATGTCTAGCCTCTCATCTAGTTTCCGTCTTGTTAAAACTTTTTTTTGACTGTGACCATGGTCACATGATGTGACATGTATGTGTGAGACAAAAGCTTCATAAAATAATACTTGTGTTTTTACATACAATGCACCCCGATATTCTCTATTCTAGTTCTTTTTAAATCTCTCTGAACTTTTTTTTTTTGTTTAGTGAGAGAATAACTGTCTTTATTGTTTAAGTCACTTTTAGCTCAGTATTCTGGTACTCGGAGCTGATAACTTGCGAATTAATACACACACTCAGGAGACAAACCAGGGGTTTGATGTCCCACACACACATTCCATGCTGTCTCTCCTCTGCCTTTGCACATGTTGGTCCCTTTCCCTGGTATGCCCTCTCCCCCAAACAGACTGAATTCTGCTCACCTTTTAAGGGCTGATGCCTTTTAAAAGCCTGGGAAGCCTCCCTGTCTTCCAAGCCAGAAGTATACTCTCTCTCATTTCAAGCACTTTACTCGTATCTCCCTCGTAGCACATACTGTCTTAAATGTAAGGGTTTTGTTTTATTTTTCTTCTGATTACCATGTCTTTTCTTCTTTATTTGATTCCATCTATTTTCCCAAGGTGATCTGGAAGCTACCAACCAGACTATATCAAAATCCATTCTGGGTGTCTCAACATGCCTCCTGGAGACAGAGGAGCTCAAGGTTCAGTTAATCCTGTGTTTCAAACCTGTGTGCCAATCCCAGCTTACTAACAGTGTGAACTGGCGCAAGCTATGTCACCTCTCTGAGCCTCTTCAGCTCCCTCTAGAGTAGAGGTGGGATCCAGACCATAATTATATTCCCTACAGGAGCTCTCGTGGCATAGTGGTTAAGAGCTACGGCTGCTAACCAAAAGGTTGGCAGTTGGAATCCACCAGTCACTCCTCGGAAAGCCTATGGAGCAGTTCTAGTCTATCCTATAGGTTGCTATGAGTCAGATTTGTGTCGACGGCACAGGTTTTACAATGCCCAGCAAAGTGCCTGACACATATGAGGATTCATTGTTTGTTGAAAAAAGTGATCACATACAACAAATCCAAAAATTGATTATGTTTGGGAAAACCATTAAAAGTTAATTCTCAATGTTCTACATTCTACCTTGGTGAGTAGTGTCTGGGGTCTTAAAAGCCTGTGAGC